>NC_056732.1:440581474-440603974 GCF_019279795.1 Protopterus annectens | reverse complement strand
AGGCTGTTTTCCAAGAGAGGAATTTTAACTCAGCTGAAGCTGCTGGCTCAAAGGGGTTAGTGTGAGTTTTTCCAACACAAAGTTAAGGTCCCAAGCTAGGGTAGGAGCTCTTCTGGGTGGTCTTAAATTGTTAGCCCCTCTTAGGAACTGTTTGATGAGACTGTGAGAGAAGAGAGGTGGCTCTGTGCTGTAATGAGCAGAGATGGTGGAGGCATGAATTTTAATAGGAAGAGAAGGAAAGGCCCCTGTGTAGTAGGTCTGCTAGGTAATCAAGGATGAGAGGTAGGGAGGGCTGTGCTATTTCAGCTCCTTTAGCTTGGATCCAGGTGCAATACCTTTTACCACTTGTCAGTATAGGATTTTCTAGTGCTGGGGCTTCTGGCCTCGCGTAAAACATGCAGGACTTGTTTGCTTAGGCTGGCAGCTGGAGGAGAGGTCAGGGAATAAGCCAGGCTGCCAGGTTCAGGGTCTGCAATTGTGGATGCATGAATTCTCCATTCTTCTGGGTCAGGAGTGTTGGGATCTGAGGTAGGTGTCATGGTGGCAGGGGTGACATGCTGCGCAGCAGTGGGTACCAGTGCTGGCATGGCCAGTCTGGGGCAATCAAGATTGTCCTTGGTTTTTCCTCCCTTATTTTGAGCAGTACCATTGAAATGGAGATAGTGGGGGAAATATAGAGCGAGAGGTTTACCCATTGAAAGGATAGAGCATCCACTTTCCAGGCCTTGCTGTGAGGTTATCTGGTGCAGAATTTGCTGAGCTGGTGATTGTCGTGGGAGGCAAAGAGGTCCACCTTCGGGGTACCCCATTTCTGTGTTACAAGGTTGAAGGTCCTGTGGTTTAGCTGCCATTCGTGTGGGTCTAGCTGGTTTCTGCTTAAGTTGTTTGCCAGAGAGTTTTGGGAGCCTGGCAGGAATTGTGCTAGCAGGTGAATTTGCATGGCTGAGGCAGTGTGCCAAAGGGTCATGGGGAGCCTGCAGCGAGGATAAGAGCGAGTTCCTCCCTGCTTGTTGATATACCACATCACTGTGGTGTTGTCTGTCCTGATTACTACAGGACCCGGGGAGAGTAGGGGTCTGAAAACTGTCAGAGCGTGTTGAAGGGCTAGCATCACTTTTTGGTTGATGTGCAGATGTATTCGATTTGGGGTGCAATGGCCCTGAATGCACCTGCCGTCCAGGTGTGCACCCCAGGCATAATCTGATGAGTCTGTGGTTAGGGTCTGGGCAGCGTGGGGTTGTGAGAAGGGAAGACCCTTGTTGTGGTTGCATTGCTGCTGCCCACCAAAGAAAATCTTTCCTTAGACAGGGTATCATAGGTATGATAGTTTCCAAGTCCTGAGAGTGTCGACACCAAAGGCTTTTTAGGTACCATTGTAGTTTCCTCATACGCAGTCTGGCATATGGAATTGGTAGAATGCAGGATGCCATGAACCCTAGAGCTTGCAGGATTTTCCTTGCGGATAACTGGGTTCTGGTGGCTAGTTGAGAGAAGTAGCCTGTCAGGTAGGCTTGTTTTTCTGTAGTAACGAATGCCATCTGGGATGCTGTGTCCAGGCTTGCTCCTAGGAATACAATCTTTTGAGTGGGGACTAGTTTGGATTTCTTTTCGTTTATAGTATACCCCAGGGCGGTCAGTAGGTAGTTTACAAAAGTCAGGTGCTGTAACAGCTTTTCCTATCTGTCTGCCTGAATTAGGCAGTCATTTAAGTAGGGATAAATTTGAATATTCCTTTGTCTTGCAAAAAGCAATGGCTGGAGCCAGGCATTTTGTGAAAACTCTGGGAGCAGTGGATAAGCCAGAGGGAAACGCAGCAAACTGAAAATGCATAGATCCTGCCCTGAAACGTAGATATTTCCTGCAAGAATCCCTGATTGGGATGTGTAGATAGGCCTCTTTTAGGTCTAGGGTGGCTAACCAAGCATCCTTGGAAAGCATAGGAAGAAGCTGCTGGAGGATGAGCATTCTGAATTTTGGTACCACCCGGAAGGTATTTAGAATTGATAGCTCGAGGATTGGGTGCCAGGTGCCCTCTTTTCTGGGTAACAGGAAAAGCCTGGAATGGAAACCTTGGCCTATCTGTCTGCAGGAATAGGCTGTATTGCCCTCATGGAGAGCAGGGAATGGACTTGCTTTTTTGGCCTCTGCCCACTGGTTTGGAGGAAGATCTGGGAACCTTTTTGGGACTGGCAGAGTGTGGAAATAAAATTTGTATCCCTAGGACACTATGTTGAGGACACCGGTCGTTGGTAATAGGGGCCCAGTTTTTTGCATGGGAGGAGAGTTTTCCTCCTAGGAGTACAAGCAGGTGGGCAGAGGTAAGGGATGGAGGTGTAAACTCATTGCGAGTTCTTTCCATAAAGGGGTGGCTTGGCAGTCCCTGTTTTTGAACTGGAGGAACTCCATTGCTTAGATCTCTGCATTCCCTGGGACTGCTGTCTGGGAGGGGGGGGGGGGGGTCTGCTTCCCCTACGTCTTGTCTGAGCTGGCCTGGAGGGGGCCGGAAAGGACCAGTGCTTGGAGGGGCAATGCCTACTGAACCTCAGAGGCTGGACCTGTAAGAAGTCTAACTGTCTGCATAGATTTAGCTTTTTCTTCAATCTTTAAGACCTCTTCTGCCTTGGTGCCAAACAAATTGTCTTTGTTCAGTGGTGCGTCC
Organism: Protopterus annectens; assembly: GCF_019279795.1. Classification (NCBI taxonomy): domain Eukaryota; kingdom Metazoa; phylum Chordata; order Ceratodontiformes; family Protopteridae; genus Protopterus; species Protopterus annectens. The sequence goes on along the minus strand of NC_056732.1, from coordinate 440,601,315 downwards.
AATAGTTTTGATTTGGCATGGTCTGGCAAGGTCTGGTCCTTAAGCCAAGCATGCCTTTTTAAGTACAGAACCTGTGACTGCTGCCCTGCAAGATGCTTCTAGGGCTTCTAAGCCACATTGCAAGGTGTGTTTAGTAACTTGGCTTGCACAATGCATAAGCTCCTGTAATTCTTTATTTTCTGCACAAGTAGGAAAGATAGATATTTTTTGTTTGAGGAGTTCCATTGTATGCTGCTGGTATTTCATCATGTGGAACTGACAATTTAGTGCTCTAATGGCAAGAGTTGCAGAGGTGTATACTTTTTTACCCCATCTGTCTAAAGCTTGGGAATCACTGTCCGGGGGGTGGGATTCTTAGCAGTGGTTGCTTTTATTCCTTTAGGTCCTTGGGAGATTACCTCAGGGTCAGCAGTAGGATTTTTGAAAAGAAATTTGTGAGAGTCAGGGACTCTGTAATACCGGTCAGGTTTCCTGGGATCAGGAAGAAGGGTATCAGGAGTCAAACTGGATTCCATAAAGACATCATCCACAACATCCAAGACAGGAGGAATGGCTAAAGGTCTGTGCTGTGGTAAAGCTAAGAATTCCCCAAGTCTCTTTTGGGACTGAGGATGGTCCTGACACTCCCATTGCAAATGTTCCCTTAAACTATGTAGGGTTTCACCAAATGAAAAATCCTCTGGAGGACAGGCTGAAGGAATGGATTCCTCTGCATCTGAATCCTCATAAGCAGATAGGGGTTGCATGTCTTCATAATCAAACCTCAGCATCATCGGACTCCTGGGTCAGATAAAACTGATGGGGACAAATCTTTCTTTTGGTATGGGTAGGCTGGCTTCCCCTAATAAGCATAAGGTCTTCTGCCATTTTTAGAATTTGAGACTGAGGCATGGAAGCAGGTGGCTGAGTGTGGGACGTCGTTTTTTTTTAAGCGTAGCTCATACACTGGGCCTTAGAAATTCAGTAGTTTTAGAAAGAACTGAAGACGAGAAAGAAATAGTTTGTTTGTGTAGAGTATCGGTAGTGCGAAGAACCTCCTCGAAAGCCGGTGCCTGCTCAGCAGCTCCGGACCCATCCAAGGTAGAAACATCCGCAGGATCCTTATTAGTCAAAGAAGAGTCTCGCGGCATACCGGAATCTGAAGAGGTCTCAGTAGCAGTCTGTGAATCCACAGAAGCGGGCATGAGGGGCTGCAAATGCACCTCACTGAGAACCGGCGAACTGGCGACTAGCTTAACAGAAGCGTAGTCTGCAGTTTTGGACCTGTGTGGTCTGTCTCTGTCTTTATCCTTACGTTTTTTCAGAAGATCGGTTGTTGGATGGCTTACCGAAGCCATTTCAGAATACGGAGATAGAAAATGCAAATATTTAGCTACAGTAAGGGCCCGACTACATCTACACAAAAGGGACAGTGAGGGATGTCGTGGTCTGGGCCTAGACAGGTGACGCAGTAAGAATGGAAGTCTCTGTGTGGTATTTGCTTTCCACAGGCGAGGCAATCGTTAACTTTTTCTGACATCGTTAGAGCAAGAAAAAAGGACCCCCAATGGGGTACTTAGCTTTAGAAGACTTCAGCTTCAATTCAGAAACGAAACTCTGGTAGCGGCCGACCGGCACTCATGCAAACAGCTTCTGCTTCAGGCTCCTCAGCAAGAAAGACTGATGGCGTTGGCTGCCTGATTTTATACCACTGACGACCAGTCAGTCCTGGAGCGACAGCAACCGACGCAGAAATACTAAGCCTCTGGTATTCGGGCCCTTCTGAGGGCTACCCCTGGCAGGATAACCCAAGTGTGATGACTGCAACAGTGAAACACGAAGATCATCATATATGCTCTTTTCCCCATTGTAGTTCGATCCTGTGGTTAAGTACACAGAGTTGGGGGGAGGAATAGCCCCCTACCTACTTAGCTTTTATATTTATGAATCTCATTTCACTGAAAGCTAATAATATAAAAACAAATGTAGGTGGGGGGGGCTGTGCCCCAAACACCCCCCCAAACTATATACACTAACTCCACGATTGCACTACAGTGAGGAAAAGGGCATACGTTTTTTATTTGCCCGACAGTACATACATTCAGTGAAATGAGACTAAATGATTTGAGCTTTCAGCGATTTGGTGCGAGTGTTTTGAAATTCAGTAAAATGAGTTTTCAGTGAATCAAAGTAGACCCAAATATGCATACACATACACACACACACACACACACACACACACACACACACTTAAAACTGCAGTAACCTGCAGTACCTAAATACTACTAAGGAAAGGTGGAGAATCAGGAGCTGTCGGAAAGTACAGTTATGTACACTTACCATAAATGTAGATGTTCGAGTGTATTCGCTGTTGCAGTCATTACATTTGGGTAATCTGTTGGCAGGTTGCCCTCAGTCGGCCTGATTAGTCTTGGATCCTGCGTCGGTTGCTGTCCTTTCTTCCATGATGTCAGGGGTATATGCAGCTGATGCCATTACATCAGTTTTTCTTGCCCCAAATGGGGAGCAAAATACACACACACACACATATTTAGAAGTTATGTACTCACCATAACGTTCCATCTGAGTAGGTGTATTCATTTGTCTGCAACCTGTGGGTTATGGATCCGATATCGGATCCGAACCGGCATAGTTTTCCAGCTATGGATCCAAGCTCTCAGCTCCTCCCCTCACCCATAATGCCCTGCTCTACCCTCATGACCTCAGATCGAGTTTGCCAAAGCAACAATACCCTCAAAAGGGTAACAAGTAATATGCAGGAAACTGAAAGGCCAGGGGGATAGGAGGGCGGGATGGTTGCAGACAAATGAATACACCTACTCAGATGGAACGTTATGGTGAGTACATAACTTCTAAATCTGAAGTAGGATATTCATTTGTCTGCAACCTGTGGGACAGAGTCCCCAGCTACCTGAATCTTGGGCGCCATCATGGAAGGATATTCGAGCACCGCTGAGCCAAAGGATGCTCTACCCCTAGATGCAAGATCCAACTTATAGTGAGAAATAAATGTATGAGATGAAGCCCACGTGGCTGCTGCACAAATATCATCTAGAGGAATCCTAGCCTTGAAGGCTGCCGAGGTAGATACTGACCGGGTTGAATGGGCATGAACACCCTCCGGTGCGGCCTTCCTGACGCTTGATAAGCCAATAAAATGCACTGTGAAATCCAGCGGGACAGAGAAACTTTAGAAATTGGCTTGCCCAAATTGAATTTTGCAAAGGAAATAAACAGCTGGTCGGATTGCCTATGACCAGCTGTCCTGTTGAGATAAAATCTTAGTTGCCTGTGAACATCTAGTGAGTGTAGCCTATATTCACCTTTGTTTTCATACTTAGGAAGAAAACAGGGAGGTTAATGGATTGATTGATGTTTGCTTCAGAAGCGATTTTAGGAAGGAAGGACGGTTGGTCCTGAGGGAGACACGGTCCGGATAAAAAACCAAGTAAGGAGGTTTAGCTGATAAAGCTTGAAGTTCAGAAACTCTCTTGGCTGATGTAATGGCTACCAAAAGGCTGTCTTGTAAGACAAGAATTTGAGATCCACTGTAGCCGGGCTCGAAGGGGAGCGGTCAAGGCCTGTAGGACCAAAGAAAGGTCCCAAGGAGGAACTGCTTGCTTTATAGGGGCCTGAGAAGGAAAGTACCCTTAAGAAAAGTTTTGCACAATTTGGCTGACATAAGAGGATTAGACTCTTGACCAATGTGATAGTGAGAAATAGCCGCCAGTTGAACTTTGACTGTGGAACTGCTGGCACCATCCTTAAAGAGAGAGGTTAGAAAATCAAGCACTACAGGGAGAGGAACCGTGAAGGGATCTAGGCCTTGCCGCTCCGCCCACACAGAGAACGTTTCCATTTGCTTCGTAAACCTTTCTAGTGGATGGTTTATGAGCCGCCACTAAAATAGCCTTTACCGGAGAAGAAATACCGAGTCCTTATCAAGAGTGGAACTGGAGCAGCCAAGCGGTCAGCTTCAGGTTGTCCAGGTTCGAGGAGGAATGCAGGAAGGATGGGATATCAGATCCGAATGGGATCTAGAATCCAAGGAGGATTCACCGAGTGAGACCTTAGGAAGGGGAACCAGATCTGTCGAGGCCAGAATGGAGCAATGAGAATCATTCTGCAACCCACCCGAGAGGCTTTCTGAAGAACTTGCAGCATCAGAGGCAAGGGTGGATAGGCATACAGAAGACCGGGTGGCCAAGCATGCACCAGAGCGTCTCTTGGGGTACCTCCGGGAGGAGGTATTAGAGCGAAAAACTGTCGCACTTGGTGTTTGAGGGAGAAGCAAAAGATCGCATGAAGGGTTCCCCACCGCGAATATGCGTTCCGCTACTTGACAATTGAGAGACCACTCGTAAGGGGTCAGAATGGTGCGACTGAGCTTGTCCGCTAGGATGTTGGACCGACCGAATGCGTTGCTATGAGAAAGCGATTGGTGGAGGTTGCCCATTCCCAAACTCTCATGGCCTCTCGACAAAGAGGGTAAGACCTTGTTCCCCCTTGCTTGTTGATGTACCAGACAACAGACATATTGTCCGATTGAATCGCAATTGTTCCCAAGGGAAGAAAGTCCTGAAGTGCTAGCAACGCTAAGAGCACTGCTCTCATCTCTAGAACATTGATATGCAGTAAGGTCTCTGAATCGCTCCACGTGCCTTGGACTGTCCGCCTGCAAAGTGCCCCCACCCGAGGCGGAGGCGTCCGTGGTCACCGTGGCGAGAGGGGAGAAGCACAAATGGGCGACCCTCGTGGAGATCCGGGAGTGGAGCCACCACAAGAGGGACCGCTTGCAAGCCTTGCTGATCGCTATGGGATGATGCATGGGGAGAGCAAGGTATGACCACTGTACTAAGAGCGTCCACTGTAGAATGCGCATATTGAGCCTGGCAAGAGGAAGAAGTGCTATCGACGAAGCCATGGACCCTAGAGCCCTCAGGACCAACTCCGCTGGAACAGAACATGAATGGAGAATGGCCCGCACCTGGAGCTGCAGATTTAGAACTCTGTCCGCAGTGAGGAAGGCTCGTAAACTCCTTGTGTCTAGTCTGGCCCCTATGAAATCTAAGAGCTGAGTGGGTGCCAGGTTGGACTTGTTTGTATTTATTGTGATGCCCAGAAATGGAGCAAGATGGAGAAAGGAGTCTCGCCGAGAGAAGTAGATGCCTTGTTGGGGCGTAAGGAGCCAGTCGTCCAGGTAGGGAAAGACCTGCACCCCTGAAGCCTCAGGTGGGCCGCTACCACTGCTAGTACTTTGGTAAACACCCTGGGGCTGTGGTGAGACCAAAGGGAAGGACCCGAACTGGTAGTGACTGGCTCCCAGCCGAAGCGGAGAAACCTCCTGGAGCGTCTGTCCATTAGGATGTGGTAGTACGCGTCCTTGAGATCTATCGAGCACATCCAGTGGCCTTCTCCCAGAAGGGGGAGAATAGATTGTAGAGTGACCATTCGAATTTTTCTTTGGGGACTGCCAGGTTCAAGAGAGAGAGGTCTAGGATTGGTCTTAGTTCCCCGTCTTTTTGGCACTAAAAGAACCTGGAGTAGAACCCTGATCCGATCTGGTCTGTGGGGAACGGGCTGGATGGCTCTTTTCTCTAGCAGATGGCCAATTTCTGCCAAAGCGGCCTCCCTTTGACCGGGTGGTACGTCTGGGAGGGACTTCAACTTTGGAAGGTGAAGGAAAGGAATGCGATATCCCCTGGATATGATTTGGAGAACCCAGCGGTCCGATGTTATGGACTCCCATGCCGCTAGGTGCCCCGAACGTCCCCGACTGCCTCCAGAGTAGAGCAGTCGGGCAACCCTCAGGGTTGCTGCGCGGGCCGTTCAGAGAAAGGTTCCCTGGACCCGAAGTTTCTGGGAGCCCCTCTGCCTCTAGGGCGGCGTCCTCCCTGTCCTCCTCTGCCACGGAAGGACTGGTTGTCCGGAGCAGGCTGGGACTGCTGCGACTTCCGAACCACATTTTCTTCTGACCCTTTTGGTTCCTAGAATAGGGCCTCTGGGGTGCAGAGAAGCGGATTCCGACGGCAGACAGCATCTTCCGTCCATCTCGCGCTGGATCAACGACTCGCGAACGGTCTTGCCAAACAGAGCAGAACCATCAAAGGGGCGTTCGCAACGACGCCTTGAAGGGCTCAGAAAAATGCAGTGGCGGAGCCAGGCCTGACGCCTAGTGACCAGTCCTGTCCTCAAGAGCTCTAGCGGCGCCTCCGTAGCATGGGAGAGTAGCCGCATAGAAGTATTTGTGACTGACCTAAGAGTGGCCATTTTGGTGGAGTGCAGAGCTCTGTCCTCCTCCGAAATGGACTCAGGGGATGCAGCGTATCCTTAATAAGGTCTCGCTGCATCCGAATAACATGTGCCAAATAGTTCAGCCCTTACCGAGAAGGTCGCCGAACTGAACATCCGCTTCCCCAAGCGGTCCATCATCCGAGACTCCTTGCTCGGTGGGTGGACTGAGGGACTCTCCTGAGCCAGTTCCTCTTTGTGGCCGCCGCCATCAACATGGCATCTACAGGAGGCCCCTTACTCCAATGGGTCCTGTCAGAAGGCGGGCTAAGGATTCTATCAGGTCTTTTGGGAATTGGCTCCACGGTGTCCGGTTCCTTCCACGCCCTGGTGGTAATAAGGTCCACCAGGGGTCGGCAGGGGGACACCCAAGAGGTAGACGGGCCCGTTTGAATGCCTCCAAGAACACGGACTCGTCCGAGGAAGACTTGGGGCAGACCACCCCTAATACGGAGCATTTCCATGATGTCTCCGAAGGAGACATCCTCGGGGTGACCGTGGGGAGCCTTCCCTTCCTCCAAGTCCGTGTCTTCAGTGAGAGACTCAGGAGTCAATGTGCCTCCTTTTGCACGTATGCTTGAGGAGCCTCCTCTGGGGGCTGTCAGAGGAGTCCTCAGCAGCAATTTGCTCCATGGGAGCAACTTGGGGCACAGAAACGGGCTGTCCCAGGGGCCGGATGGTGGAAGCCTGGCCCAGTGCAGAGGGAGCGGACGGAGCCGAAGCAAGTGCCGGGGTCCGGAGACCCTCAACAGAGCCCTCTCCACTACATCAAAAGCCAAGGGGAGCCGACCTCGACCAAAGGATCCGACAATCGGCTCCCCTCGGATCCGAAGAGTGGATCGGAGCCGGCGCCGGCACTCGGATCCGGCGACAGTGCGCTCCGACACAGACGGCGCCGGCGAGCACTGATCCCCGGATCCGGCTCGGATCCAGGCTCCGAGAGATCGGATCCGACGCACTGAGGCATGGTCGGATCCGAAGTCCCAAGTACTATCGGCTCCGACCTCCCCGCCCGGCTGCTCGGCTCCAGTTGCTCGAACCCGGAAGCGGGTCGGAGAAGGAGCAATAGGCTTAAAAGGGTGTTGAGCTCCCCGGGGAGGCAAGAGCACTCCCATCTGCATCTGGGCCTGGATGAACCTTCTCATCATCCGGTCCAGATCAGCATCCGAAAGGCTATGGGTAGATCTCGACGAGGCTACCGAGGTAGGCCTGGAATGCCTCCTCGATAGCCTCGACGGAGATCGGGTCTCCTCCTCCTCAGGACCCGTGAGAAGCACACAGGTGACCGGAGCCGAGAAGGAGGAGACCGCACCAACAGGAAGCCGGGAGAAGCCGCTGGCTGGCGGGGCCGAAACAGAGGTCTCGCCCGCCAGGTGCTTCTCCTCCGGTCCTTTTAGATGCATCCCTCTCCTGTCCTGAAGCGGGAGTTTGAGTCCCAGGAGCAGGAGGGGTGCCACAGGGGAACAACTGCAGCCGAGGAGTCCCGAAGGAGCGGAGGTCGGAGCCGAGTCCGGCGGTAAAGACCCGCCAAGACCAGCTTGGACCTCCGCTCCCTCAGTGCCCTGGGGTTGAACCCTGCACAAATGGAACAACCAGATGTGAGGTGTTCAACCCCAAGACATTAACACACGAGTGTGGCCATCAGCCGGTGAGAGCTTATGGCCACACTCGAGCATTTAGAAAATATGGACTTAGGCTGTTCAGCCATAGTCACTAAATTTACCCTAAAGTTACAGAAAGTAACTTAAACAATAAAGAAGCACACAGGCCTCACACACACTCTACGCACAGCAGGGAGGGAATAAAATTACTACTGAAAATTAAATTAATCTAAAAACAGTCAATAATAATAGGAAACCTACAACTTTCACACAAAAAAGTTAAAGAAGGAAAAAAATTCTCTATTTTTTAACAAGTAAAATCCACTTAGCTGAGAGCTATGAAATCCACATCTAGTTACCAGCGCGGCAAACAAGATCTGAGGTCATGAGGGTAGAGCAGGGCATTATGGGTGAGGGGAGGAGCTGAGAGCTTGGATCCATAGCTGGAAAACTATGCCGGTTCGGATCCGATATCGGATCCATAACCCACAGGTTGCAGACAAATGAATATCCTACTTCAGATATATATATATATATATATATATATATATATATATATATATATATATATATATATATATATATATATATATATATATATATATATATATATATATATATGTGTGTGTGTGTGATTAGAAACACAAAAATATACCTCCAAACAAAAGCAAATACACCAAAAAGGCTTTTAAGCATAGTAAAAGAAAGACGAGGTATAGTAAAAGAAAAACAGGGGGCTGGAGGGAGGGTAACCAGGACTGCAACAGTGAATACTCACAGCTACATTTATGGTAAGTGTACACAACTGTACTATGTTCATCGTGTTTCACTGTTGCAGTCATTACATTTGGGTAGATTCCCAAAGCTAAGGTTGGGAGGATGGATTTATACAGCATTAGGTACAGCTATAAGGCCCTGCAAAACAGCAGTGGCAAAGACAGCTCTGGATTTAGAGAAAATTGGTAAGTGATCATGCCTGGTGAAAATATGAACTGAACTCCAGGTAGCAGCTTCTAGAATATCCCTGGTAGGAACACCTCTGAGAAAAGCTGCTGAAGTAGATGCAGCTGGTGGAATGAGATCTGATCCCCTGGGGGATACGGTTTTCCATGGTGCTTATAACAGAAATTAATACAATGGCTTATCCATTTAGAAATAGTTTGCTTTGAAATAGCCTTCCCCTCTGCCCCTGTGGCAAATGCTACCAGCAGTTGTTCAGATTTTGAGGTATAGTCCTGTCCAAGTAGAATCTAAGTTGTCTGTGTACATCCAATGAATGCAGAATCTGCTCTCCTTTGTTCTGTGGATTGGGAAAGAAAGTTGGCAAATGAATGGACTGATTAAGAGCCACACTGGATACCACCTTGGGCATGAATGATGGATTGGTCCTGAGTGACACTTTGTCCACATGAAAGATGATGAAAGGCTCCACTGCCATAACGGCCTGCAATTCAGATATCCTTCGAGCTGAAGTGATTGCTAAAAGGAAAGCTGTTTTCCAGGAAAGAAATTTTAAGTCTGCAGTTGCAGCTGGCTCGAAAGGAGGTAGAGTGAGTTTCTCCAATACAAAGTTAAGGTCCCAGGCAGGGGTTGGAGCTCTCCTGGGTGGTCTCAAGTTTTTGGCCCCTGTGAGATACTGCTTTAGAAGAGGATGAGAGAACAGGGGGGGGGGGGGGTCTGTGTTGTAATGAGCTGAAATGGCTGAGGCATGGATTTTTATGGAAGAAAAAGACAGGCCCTTGTGAAGCATCTCAGTTAAGTATTGTAAAATCTGAGGTAAATTGGGCACTGCTGTGCTCATCCCTTGATATTGATTCCAGGCAAAGAATCTTTTCCATTTGTCGGCCATAAGCAAACTATACAATAAAAGGAGGAGACGTATACAAAAAAAAAAAGGCCAAATCTCAAGTAGAAAAATCTTCCCTGATCAGCTTTAGTAAGAAACTGAGGGCCCTCAAGTCAACTAAAGCCAATTTCGAAAAGAAAGTTGCCAAGGATGCCAAGGATAACCATAAGGCTTTCTATGGTTACATCAAAAACCTAAATGGCAATGCTCAGGTCTGTTCTGAGCTAGTACAAAATGGAACAAAATACACTGACCCCACTGACATTGCCAACATCTTGGCTGACAAGTTCAGTGCAAATTTCTCCCCCCCCCACACCACCTACAGGACCTATTACTATTCCAGGGGATTGTGTAACTCCAATTATTACTGATACGTTGGTTAATAAGGCTCTATCTAAAGCTAAAAACACTGCCTCCATGGGACCAGATGGTGTCCCGGGCTGTGTCATACGTGAGCTCCAAAATGAATTAACCCCGCATCTGAATACCCTGCTCAGTCTCAGCCTCTCGACAGGCTATGTGCCCATAAAATGACGCACAGCAACGGTGGTTCCGCTGCACAAGGGTGGACCCACAACAGACCCTGGGAACTACTGACCAATAAGCCTGACCAGTCTGATCTGTAAGGCAATGGAGCGAATCATTATGGAACTCATAAATGGAGAGATTGAGAACCTCCAAACACTTGACCCCACATAGTTCAGCTTAAAGGGCAGATCATGCCTCCTGAAACTGGTGGACTTCTTTGAGACAGTTACTCAGGCTATAGATAAGGGAAAGGAGGTACACACGGCTTACCTTGACCTTGCTAAAGCATTTGACACCATTCCCCATTTGGGTATTATTGATAAGGGTTTATGCCCAGGTTGGTGAGTTTATGTCACAAGATGGACCACAAACTGGCTCTCAGACAGATCCCACAAAGTAAGAGTAGCGGGATCTATGTCCGAATCCAGACCAGTAACAATCGGTGTGCCTCAGGGCTCTGTCCTGGGGCCCTTCTTGTTTGGCATATACTTCTCAGAAGTACAGGCAAGCACTGAAGGGCTGTGGCTGACCAAGTTTGCGGACAACTGCAAACTGGGTGCTATAATAGAGTCTCCAGCCGACATGGATATCTTCCAGAAGGGCCTTAATGAGACTGATGCATGGTGTCAAAGCCATGGTCTCAAGCTAAATGCTAAAAAATGCGTAGTAATCCCCTTTGGAAAAAACAGAGTACCCGCGAACTACCACATAAGAGGTAACCCCCTGAAATCTGAAGTAGTAATAAGGGATCTAGGGACCCAAGTACATAGTCAGCTTTCCTTTGATAACCATGTTGCCAAGGTGGTTAGAAAATCCTTCTATGTGACCCATCTGATCATGAAAGGGTTTGCATCAAGATCTAAGGATGTAGTGGTGCCCCTCTACTCTTCCCTCATCAGACCCATTATTGAGTACAATGCACCAATTGGAATGCACCTGGCTAGGCATCTCCAGCAGCTGGAGAGACCACAGAGGTACCTCACCAAGAGGATTACTGGCCTCAAACAGTTGCCCTATGCAGCATGATTGAAAAAACTAAGGCTTTTCTCTGTTGCATACCGCCTTCTAAGAGGCGATCTCTGTCTAACATACAGAGCCATGTCCAACCCAGAACTGTTGAACATGGTCCATCTTAGCAAAACCAAATCCGCTTGAGCTACATGCTATAGGGATATAAACCTCAGCACAACAATGAATAGAACATGCTGGAGGAACAGATTCCATTCGCAAAGACTTCCTTTGCTATGGAATAAGGTCCCGATCTACATAAGACAGAGCCCCTCACTATCACTCTTCAAGAGGAACCTTGACGAGTGGATGGGTAACAAAGTTCACACCAGGGATCATACCAACAGCTCTACTAGATAGGGGGCCAAGGGTACTAGCTGCTAGATCAAGGGCCTAGGGAACTAACCAAAGGGGCGGTGAATACCGCACAACGTGGCTGGGCTAATATATGCCTTCGGGCAGATAGCCCAGTACCTACCTATGAACCTAAGATTTTCTAGTACTAGGTCTTCTTGCCTCCAAAATGACATCCATCATAGGTTTGCTGAGGGATGCTAAGGGGGAATTTAAATGATTAGCCAAGCTGCAAGATTCAATGTTTGAAGCTGAGGGTGCAGAATTTGGTTCTCCTGCTGAGACAGCACGGAAGGTGTCCGAGACAGGTGCCATGGGGAAATGTGTGACACACTGCGCAGGAGTGGGTACCACTGTTGGTGAGGCCAGTCCGGAACAATCAAAATCATTTTTGGTTTGTCCTGTTTGACTTTTACTAGAACTTTTGAGAGCAAAGGCAGAGGGGGAAAGGCATAGACTGATAGGTTTTTCCAGCTGAAGGACAGATCATCCACTTTCCAGGCTTTTTTGTGATGTGTTCTTGTGCAAAATTTGTCCAAGTGGTAGTTCTGGGGTGAGTCAAAAAGATCTATGTCTGGGCTCCCCCATTTGCATGTCAACATGTTGAAAATCCGTGGTTCCTGTTTCCATTCGTGAGGGTACATGAGATTTCTCCTTAGTTCGTCTGCCAGAACATTCTGCTTTCCTGGCAGGAATTGAGCTTGTAGTTGTACTTGGTAGCTCAAGGCCGTGTTCCACAATGCCATGGCTAGTCTGCAGAGGGGGTAGGAATGTGTACCCCCCTGCTTGTTTATGTACTACATAACTGTGGTGTTGTCAGTCTTTATCAGTAATTGTTCTGGATGAATTTAGCCCTTGAAGGCCATCAGCGCATTCTGTACAGCTAGTATTTCTTTTTAATTGATATGAAGGTGCATTTGTTTTGGGCTCCATTTGCCCTGAATGCACTTCCCTGCCAGATGAGCCCCCCCCCCCCAATGCATAGTCTGATGCGTCTGTAGATAGGGTTTGGGCGGCAGGGGGTGGTGTGAATGGCAGTCCCTTGTTTTGGTGGCAGGCCTCTGACCACCATAGGAACTCTAGGCGCAGGCAAGGTATGATAGGAATTATTGTTTCCAGGCTGTGACAATGTTGACTCCATAAACTTTTTAAGTACCACTGAAGTTTCCTCATATGCAGTCTTGCATATGGAATTAGAAGAATGTAGGAGGCCATGAACCCCAAGGCTTGCAGTATTTGCCTTGCAGATAGCAGGGTTTTTGTGGCCACCTGTTTGAAGTAAGTCACCAAATGAATTTGCTTTTCTGGCGTAAGGAAAGCCATATGGGCAGTTGTATTCAAGCTTGCACCCTGGAATGTAATTTTTTGAGAGGGTACCAGTTGAGATTTCTTTTCGTTTATGGTGTACCCTAGACAGGTTAGAACTCTTTTTACAAATGCCAGATGTTTTAGAAGAATGGCCTGGTTTTCTGCCTGAATTAAGACAATCGTCCAGGTATGGATATATTTGAATATTTCTTTGCCTGCAAAATGCAGTTACTGGAGCCAGGCACTTTGTGAATACCCTGGGCACAGTAGACAAGCCAAAGGGCAGTGCAGAGAACTGATAATGCATGCAGCCTGCTTTGAAGCATAGGAATCTTCTGCAAGATTCCCCGATTGGGGCATGCAGGTAAGCCTCTTAAGTTGAGAGTTGCCAACCAGGCATCCTTGCCTAACAGAGGAAGTAACTGGTGAAGAGTCAGCATCTTGAATTTTGGAATGTCCAGGAAGGGGTTTAGAGTAGACCGGTCCAGAATTGGACGCCATGATTCATCTTTTCTGGGTAGCAGGAAAAGTCTCGAATAGAAACCTTGTCCCTTTTCCTCTTCTGGTACTAGATTAATAGCCCCCATGTTTAGGAGGGAAAGCACTTATTTCTGAGCCTCTGCCCACTGATTTGGGGGCAGGTCTGGCCACCCGTTTGGAGTTGGCAACGTGTGGAAATGAAATCTGTATCCCTGGGACACTATATTTAAAACCCATCTGTCCTGGGTTATAAGTTGCTAGTTTCTTCAATGAAGAACCAGTTTTCCCCCCAAAGGGGTGGCTAAGAGATAAGTGCTTGGCAATTTCAAAGGGAAGTCATTGAGACTGTTTACCATAGGGTGGTGCCTTGTGGTTTCCAGATTTGGAAGCGGAAGCACCCCATTGCTTAGTTCTGAAAGTCCCTTGGGACTGAAATCTGGTGCTTTTGGAATGTCTGGGTTTCACTGTAGTGGCTTCTGGAGGGAGCTGGAAAGGACCAGTTCTTAGTAGGCCAATGCCTACTAAATCTAGGAGGTTGCACTTGTAAGAAATCTTTTATCTTCCATCTTTTTTAGAACTTCTTCAGCCTTATTGCCAAATAGGCGGTCCTGCTGTAAAGGGGCATCCAAAGGTTTTGCTTTAACATGATCAGACAGAGATCAGAGACTGCTCCTTAAGCCAAGCATGCCTTCCAAGTACAGACCCAGTAACAGCAGCCCTACAAGAGGCTTCTAAAGAATCAAAACCACATTGCAAAGTATGTTTGCCTACTTGTTCAGCTGAATGCAATAAATCCTGCAAATCTTTATTCTCCACACAGTCAGAAATCAACATAATTTTCTGTTTAAGCAGTCCCATGATATGCTGTTGATATTTTAGCATATGAAATTGACAGTTTAAAGACCTGAATGCTAAGGTTGCTGAAGTATAAACCTTTTTTACCCTATCTATCCAGCGCCCTGGAGTCTCTATCAGAAGGGGTAGGATTTTTTTGCAGTAGAAGCCTTAATGCCCTTGGGCCCCTGAGAAATGGTTTCAGGGTCCGCAACAGGATTTTTGAAAGTAAATTTGTGGGACTCAGGAACCCTGTATTACCTGTCTGGTTTGCTATGGGCTGGAAGTAAGGAATCAGGGGCCATACTGTTTTCCGAAAAGACATTATCAACAATATCTAGTACAGGAGGTATAGCCAAAGGCCTATGCTGAGGAAGAAGGAAATACCTAAGCCTCTTTTTGGATTCAGAGAAATCCTGACTTTCCCAGTGGAAACGCTCCCTTAAGGTATGTAAAGTTCCCCCAAAAGAGAAATCCTCAGACGGAGAAGCAGAGGAAATGGAATCCTCTGCATCAGAGTCCTCATAAGTAGGTATTGACAAATTCAGATCATTAGAAGAGTCAGAAGAAACAGTCCTGTTCAGAAGATTCATAGTCACATTCAATCCTAGGCCTCTTGGGGGGGGGGGGGGGGTTGTCGGATGGCTAACATATGACATTTCTAGATAATTAAACAGAGAACCAAAATATTTAAAGGTGAAAATATACCAACGACGGATAGTGCGCTGATTAAATAAAGCACAAAACCGACAGCAAGGTACGTCATGGTCAGGGCCTAGGCAAGGAATACAGTATGAATGAAAATCCTTGAGGTATTTGCTTCCCACAAGTAATACAATTATTAACTTTTATTGACATCAGTAAGGAGCAGGAAAAAGTTTCCCCAACGGGGTACTTAGCTTTTAGTTGAAGACTTCAGTTCTGAAACTCGAAAACGAAAATTTCAGGAGTCGGACGACAGGCACTTGCAAACTGCTTCTGCTTCGGGCACCGCGCGGCAAGAAAGACTGATGTAAGGGCATCAGCTGCATGTTTTATACCCTGACGACCTGACATCATGGAAGAAGGGACAGCAACCGACGCAGGACACAAGACTTTGTTAATCAGGCAACTGAGGGCAACCTGCCAGCAGATTACCCAAATGTAATGACTGCAACAGTGAAACACGAACATCAGTCAGGGCCGAGTTGCAACAAAAGAAGTTTGGACTGCAATACTGTAGACTCCTTCTTATCCAGTCTTGCTGGGACCGGACCTTAGGCTGGATAAACGAATGGCTGGTTAATCAGAAAATGCATACAAATTAACATTTATAGGTTATAAATCAGCTAGAATAACAGCGTTTGTGTTAGTATGCATTTTACTAATGAATATGAAGTCTAAAATTCAAATGTCTGTCGTTATTTAGCCCAGAGGAGGTGGAAGTGTTGTTCTTCTCTGTTGGCTTTCCATTTAAAAAGAGGAGGCTGGTCCAAGATAGGCCAGATAAGAGGGGGGTCTACTGTAGTTCTGAGTTGGTTTCTGGCTTTTACATTTTCTTTTATAAAGACTGACACACTACCCTCTAGCCCATCAAATTTGCAACAATGAACGGAGATACACACTTGAATCATCTATGATGTACATTTTCCATCTATAAACCATATTTTCATAATACTGAAGGTACTGAAGGTACAAACATATTCCATTCAGAAAAATCACCCTTTTTACTGTTGACTGACTGTTAACCAGTTAAGTTCTTTGGTCCAAGAATCCTTTTCAGCCATGACCTGAATTGTTGGCAATACACATTTGTTTCCATTGTTTATTAAGAAGCAATGCATATTTCAGAACTGATATTTACATGTAATTTTACATTTCTACTTTTACAATTTCAGTCACTTTTAACAAAGACAGTGTTTGGGAGACAGCTGATATGCTGAAATGACCTTGCTGATGCTTACTTTAAGTTTCAGAATTCCCAAGCAACATTAATTTTGGCATTGTCCACTGTCAGACTGCTGTCAAGAAGATGCAGCTTAAGGGTGACATACTTTTCTAAGCTACGTACAATTGGTCTCATTTCATATTTCACTAAACAGGGGATACCAAACAGCAAGGCCTATTTTCTTAAGCTTCTCCAAGTGACAGGAGATGAATTGGTCTCTCTAGTTTGAAGGCTGTTTCTGTATAGTAGCACAGACTACAGGCAATGACTTGTTGTAAAGTTTACTGCAAGTCACTGTGTAGAAGTGAAAGTAAGAAAGCACACAGAAAGGTGAAGCACAAGCTGCAACTGGAAACTAGATTGCCTTCCAGTAGGTTCCACAATGGTGCTCAAACTGTCGAGAAAATAATGCACGTCTACAGATTACACTTGCTTGACCACTCGTGGTGTGACTTGCATCAACTGTTATTACAGGGAGTCTGTACTCCAGTTGTGTTATGGAGATATTAATGGCAGGGGACCCTCCTCACTCCTAAGGTTAGGAAGTCTAATGTATAATAACATCCCTTATAGGTTCATAGGTTCCTACTAAGCTAACTGCCCTTGTGAGCCATTTTAAGCCTAGCCAATTATCCCTTGTGAGACTCAAACCCTGCACCTTGTGTTTGTAAGGCAAACACCTTAACAGTTAGGCCACCCTCCCTCCCTTGAGGCGAGTAGCTGCCTTATCTGCTGCAATCTGTGTGCAAGACTTTGAAAGACTGTATTTTAGCAAAGGCACCTCATTCCTCTCGATCATTCACACCATAGGGCAGTGGCTAGAGATATCAATACACAGCCACAGAAGGCCTCAAAGTACTACTCATAACCTGATTCACTCAATGCAGCTTACTATTAACAAGCAATATTCTCCACCCCATGCCTACAAATTCTACTCACTAGATACCACAAAGAAAAGTTACCAGATGTTTAGCTTGTGTGCAATCCACTCAGCACGATGCAATCTTCAACCTTCCCCTGAAGCTCAGAAAACTAAAAAAAAAAGTGTGCCACTGGATAACAGTATGAAATAAATATGCACCAGAATAAGCAGAGGAAATGGGGTTCCTTTTACTTCCAGGGCACAAAATCAAATTTATGACAAAAGATAACTTACAGCCGTACCTGGTGCGCTCAAATATTTTACAAACCACTCTGCATTAATAACAACATTCAGGAAAAAAACAAAACTATAAATAATTTTGTTTTACATATTCAATAAGAAAGCAACATGGAATGTATTTATGTCTGACTGAGCAGCTGCATGATGCACAGTTAGCAATTTATATTTTTAACCTCACAATGGTTTGCCAACCGCCTGGTACAGACTGATTAAAAAAAAAAAAAAAAAAAAAAAAAAAAAACACTCCACCTGTGACCATGACAACCAGAGCCTGATTAGCAACTTGGGCAATAGATAAATCAGCAGAGGAGAATGGGAGCGAGTGTCTGACAATGGCTCAACCATCCTGGAAGCAAGTAAGGCAGCTTGGTCCAATACAAAAATTAAACATTCGGCAGAGGTGGGTGTCCCAACAGCCAGCTTCAGGAACAGGAATGATTACTCACTAAGGATCATACATGCTGCAACAGGCATAGTGGCAAGCATACAATTACAAATACAGCTGCTGTGAAGAGAGGGCTTAAAGGTTATACAAAAAAACTTACACAGCCATGTCACAAATGGCCTGACACTGGAGAAGAAGTTCAAACTTCCATTCTCCAACCAGAGCACAAAGAAGGTCCACCATTATCCACACCCTCAGTTTGTTGTGACAGCACAGCTCTTCAAAATGGTAGATACTGAAGGAGCCATATGGTGCAGGTGAGCAAACCACCTCTGGCAAACTCTCCTCCCTGCACTCTCCTCCCTGCCATTATCAACAGGTAAGGGAGGAATGAATGGCCTTAAGACTTACTAGACATTGTGCTTACAGGAAGAAGGTCAAAGAAAAAAAAATAAAAACATCAAAATGTGTGGATGACTATCAGAGTGGGGATGCAACATTCACCCCATCACTGGAAGCATAAACTTCACTCTGGGCCAAACCTTTTGGAGGCCTTTACAATAAAACTCTTGGAGGCCTTTAGGTGGGGACAACATAAAAAAAGATTTGCTCTTTAAGTGACATGTATACACAACACTTTTTATCATTCAATATTAAAAAACATTCTTAAAAAGAAATGAAATGTTTCTTCATGACCATGATTATTTTCTGTCTTGCCAATACCCAGTTCCATTTTGGAGGGGGACTTGAGATACATCTCTAAAAGCAGAAATGAAGGACTAACATTTTACAATGCTGGACAGCATTCCAAGTACCAGTTTTAAGGTCTCTGTTGCACAAGTAATTAATGAAGTGCATAAATGTAAAGGTATTTAAAAAGGACATAAAAACATGCCTTACCTTATCAGAAGACATCCAAAGACTGGTGAACGTCATCACCCACCAAGAACCTCAGTCTGAGCAGGTCTCTGTCAAAAAAAAAAAAAAAAAAAAGAAGAAACTTCAGGACTTTTCTTCTGCCAAAAATAAGTCTGTAAATATTTAACATGAATTTAGGATATGCAACATTTAATTAAACCAGTCAAGCAAATTAAAGGTTGCTTACAACAAAACTTATGTGCCTGAATCAGAACAGCACAAACAGATAAAACCCTCAATATGCCTCAGATAAGTGAGACTTGAGAAGTGGCCCAGGCAATGGAGGAGACGGCTAGAAAGATATCAATGCGAGTAGTTGTTACAGGTTTGGCCCATTCTTTGGACAGGGAGCTGGTTTTGGCGTGTGACAGGAACTATGATTTATGGAAAGACCCAGCATTGCAACTATGTGCACAAAGACCAGGTGAACAAGAATGCAACCAACAAGTGTGTTAGCCCAACTGAACAGAGGATTATGAGGAAGCATGCATCTGTATTCTGTTTTCATGAGGAGGCATGGTACTATCCTCAGCGGTCAATATGGGAATAGCTTAAGAACATAAAGTGAAAATCACAGCCTAGGCAAGAACCAACATCTAAACAACAATCTCTCATCCCCAGTGCTCAAGCACTTGATAACATCTTCATGTGACAGATATCAACCAGAGAGAAGACTCCAGTAACAGGGTGGGACTGGTGCAATGACTGAAAGACTGGGAAATAAATGAGTCTATGAGATGACAACTGTAGCTTAAAGTTCCAGCACTGAAGGGGCAATAAACACTTGTGCACTTTCTCTGCTTTGACTGAAGAACATATTGGCTTATCCTGCTAAACAGTTAGATTTACTTTTCCATTTATTCTCCAAGTCACTTTACTTGGCCAAAAAGAACAGCCTCCATACGAGCTCCCTTGAAAATTTATATAAAATTAAATCACACAGGTTCATAGGCAAATACCAGGTAGCTGTCTTTGCGGCTCATTTTTAAGCCTAGACAATTTCCCTTTTTATGCCAGAATTAACCTATCCCATTTGGTTAGAAATTAGTGTTATCCATCCCATGGTCAAGAACTATATATTACCCCAAACACAACAACTGGGATCATACACAGATAATATGAGAAAACCTGTGCATGGGTTAAAGCATCTGGGATCTGCCTCTGTCTATCAGAAGTACAGGGCACAGTTCTGGGGTAAA
>NC_056732.1:440436575-440544332 GCF_019279795.1 Protopterus annectens | reverse complement strand
TGTAGTAATATCACCCAACACCTTATCTATCCCCACAAAAATGAAATGTGCACCTCTATGATCTACCTGGTGCTTATATAAAGCACTAAGAGTTCTTTTGCAGTTTATATTGCTAACATGAAGAGCTATCCTGTATTTAAAAGGTCTGGAAGTCTGCCCAATATAAAAAGCACCACACTTGCATACTACCATATAGATGATCAAGGGAGCCCGCAGGAATTTTTGCAGGGGGGTGCAAACCCGGAGCACCGCCCCCAACTCCTCCCCTTCAAGGCACCGCCCCCAACTCCACCCCCTTCAGCCCTCCCAACGCGCACACACGCAGCCATTCCAGTATCTCATTACTTGGCTATTTCTCCCCAGTTGCCATAAACACTATTCAAAACTCTGTGTGCATACTGTTTTATGCATTACTTCTGCAATGATTACAGATACTTGGTTTTAATTTTCAACTTTTATTTCAAATTTTAGGGCCTCAGGGCCAATAGCCTAGTAACCTCCTATTTTATAGCACAAACACTGACAGACATTTGCTAAACTTAAACAAAGCAATAGTCTTACAATGAAAACAGACTTAGCATTAAAACTTCTCTACCTTTGAAACTCACATGCACGGAAACAGCATTGAAACCCACATTCAAATAAAATGCATCTGGCCAGTGGCAGGTTAAGGTTACCTTTGGACTGTTTTCAAATCATAGGCCCCTTGCACACATTTCAGAACCATACATAACTGCTTTGATTCACCTTCCTGATTGTATTAATTATAATATACAATAACTGAATTATATCCCTTGTTAATATAGCACCACTTAGAGTGTGTTTTATGGTTTTGAACATTTTCCATTAAGCAATGAAACAAAACATATGAACCAATAATGACAAATTGCCCAAGAACATTTCAACCATAAAAGACCACTTAAACGTCTATCATTACAATCTACCAATATCAGTCAATATGCATAATCTCTGCAGAAGTAAAAGTCATCTGAATAATTTCACATTAAAGAGATCTGAAACTAATGGAGAGGTTGTTGCTAGAAAACAGCTTTATATTTCAGTGTTTCATCTACAAATTCAGTGCCTACTGCCCTTAAACAATAAATTGCCTATGTTACATTTAAGAAATGCTAAGCTTGTATATTGCAATAGAAATAAGTGGCAAGCGGAAACACAGGTTCATAGTTACTAGGCATCTCATCCAAAGGAGGACTGCAGCACTCCACCCCCTTAAAATACACATGTGGTGGGAGTAGAACCTACAGCCCTCTACATTAAAATGCAAGTATGCTACCTACTGTGCTAATAAGACTGTTTTGAACTTCTACACCACAACAGTGATACCATTTGCTAAACAAAACAGTTGCACATTTTAAGCAGACTTAGCATAAGCAGTAGTAAACTTCCTCTTCCCTTGAAGCTCACAATTCCTTGAAAATAAATTCTACCTGCTGACTTTAAATATGGCATTTCACTCTCTCTCAAACACACACACATACCTCAACCTCTGTGAAAATCTGTATGGTTGAGAGGTATGACACACACATACATACCCGACCTCCTTAGAAAGTGGATAGAACAAAATTGTTGCATTAGTATGCATTTTCTGAGGATATGAAGTCTAAAACTCAACTTCAGTCTTCAATGATTTGCCAGAAAAAAGACAATTTTATGAGAAACAATCTGAAAATATGAGGCAAAAATCTGGATAATTGTGAGGTATAAACCCCCCATACACCCCTCCCCTCCCTCTTACACACACACACACACACACACACACACACACACACACACACACACACACACACACACACACACACACACACACACACACACACACTCCATAGGCGCCAGAAGCTGTTAAAGGCTGGGGGGGCGGAGGGAGACAGGGGCACTTAGTGAACTAAAAAGGGTAATTTTTTATAACTATTTGCTACCACAGCATAGGTTCACTTGGAGGACATTTTAAGCTTTGCCAATTCCCTTTTGGTGCTTGAATTAACGATTTCTGATTGGTCTTAGCTATCCCCATGGCTGATAATTGTATATTAGCCCTAGTGAGAACAACTGTGATCATACCATAGATAATTTGAGGGGGCCATGTAAGGGATGCAGCATTTAGGAACTGCCTCTGTCCATTAGTGGCATGAGGGGAAACCCTGAGTACATTTTCTATTACCCATCCTTAGATCCAAGTTGCATTTGAATATGGATGGATGAGCTTTGCTTTATTTTTATGGATAGTCTGTTCCAGCAGTGGTAGTCTGTGATATAGATCCATCTCCCACAACATTCAGTTTAGATATCTGGACTGAGTATTTCTGATGCTATTTGACTTGCTGATGTTCACTAGGTCCATCTGTATTATGTCAGAGGATGCTTTGTATGCCAGACATGTCACCTCTAAGGACTCTGTAGGATACTGAGTATAATAATAAATCTTTGAGGTAGTCCATGCAAGACCTATTGTTTAGGACTTGTATCCTTTTAGTAAGGTATCTCTGAAGATATTCCAATTGTTGCATGGGGCTGGACAGATACATGCCAAAGTGAACATTATACAAAATGATTGACATAATGAGAGCTATCTAAAGGGGGACAACAACATCTCTAGATCTAGTCACAATCAATTTGTTTTAAGCTGTGCAATATAGAAAGGCTTTATGATGTTGGGCACATGTTGGTCAAAAGTTAGGTCACTGTACACACAAGTTCCCAAATGCCAAACAATTGGATCAGTTCTCAGAGAGCATTTTCATGATTTTGACACCAGTTATTATTTGGTTAAGTCATTTGGGGATTCAATAACTTCTAGCTTGCAGGCATCTCAAACTTAGCTGGCCAAAGCTCTTTGGTATTTCCTTTTACTTTTGAGATGTATATGCCAAACAGAAAGTCTCAGCACCAAACCGGGGACTCCATTGGTGACTGGTCTCTTCCCCTGTTTTGATCTCCTGCATCCTGTGAGCCAAGCTGGCAATGCAGCTGGCATGTAAGTGTTTGCCTCTACATTATTCATCTTTTGTACTACACCTGAGTGGGGGATTGTGTCAAAGGGCTTGGCCAGGTCAAGGTAATATGGTGTAAACTTTTACCTTCATCCATTGCTTTGATAACAAGTCTCATGTCCCAACACCTTTAGCATAACGGTTCTTGGAATTCATAAATTCCAATGCCCTGGATCAACTAATCCATAGTCCCACCAGGGGCTCCAATATCCTAGACCTGGTCATTACCAACATGGGAAATCAATGCTCCATACCTATGGTCACCCCCTCGTTAGTCAGGTCTGACCATAAGCTAATCACCCTTAACATCCACATCCCACCCCCAGTAAAGAAACCACCATAAAAAACTTCTCCAAAGCCAACTTCATGCTACTCAAGTCAGAAGTGACAAACTTCATAACACCCATGCAGACGGAACTGAAAGTTCAACTGCTGAATCCTACACTAAGGCACTGTACGAGCACATCCACTCATGCATGAATCGTGCCATCCCAAATAGAACCAAAATGCTCTCATCCAAAAAAAGGAAGCCAATCTGGTGGTCCCCTGCCATAAACAAACTTTACAACAAAAGGAAGAAACTTTTGCAGAAAAGAGGAAAATCCCAGGATGCAAAAACTCCTTACTAGCCTCAGTAAGAAACTGAGATGCCTCATAAAATCCTCCAAAGCTAGTTACGAAAATAAAATTGCCAAAGATTCCAAAGACAACCACAAAGCATTCTATAACTATGTCAAGAATCTAAATGGCAATGCTCAGATCTGCTCTGAGCTAAAACAGAATGGCATTAAATATACTGATCCAAAGGATATTGCCAATATCCTGGCAGATCGATTCAGTGCCAACTTCACCCCTCTCACCCCTAAATGGCCCATCTCAATACCGGAAGATTGCCAAATTCCAGTAATAACGGCCACACAGGTACAAAATGCACTCTCTAAAGCCAAGAATACAGCATCCATGGGACCAGATGACATCCCGGCTGTGTACTACATGAACTACAATATGAACTGGCACCTCACCTAAGTGTCATGTTTAATCATAGCCTCACCTCAGGTTTCGTGCCCACTGAGTGGCGCAGAGCTTCAGTTATCCCAATCCACAAGGGGATCCACCTTGGATCCTGGAAACTACCGTCCCATCAGTCTGACAAGCCTTATCTGCAAGGCCATGGAGCGTATTATCATGGAACTTATAAACAAAGACATTGGCAACCTTCAAACACTGGACCCCACCCAGTTTGGGTTTGTGAAGGGCGATATTGTCTCCTGAACCTGATTGACTTCTTTAAATCAGTCTCCAGAGCCATGGACAAGGGTAAGGTGGTCCACACAGCCTATCTAGACCTTGCCAAGGCCTTTGATACCATCCCCCACTCTGGAATCATAGATAAACTTACTAAGTTGGACATTAATCCCTATGTCACCCAATGGGTTGCTAAATGGCTTACTGATAGAACCCACACTGTAAAAGTAGCCGACTCCAAATCCAGCTCCAGACAAGTGACAAGTGGAGTACCTCAGGGTTCAGTCCTGGGCCGCTCTTGTTTGGCATCTACTTCTCTGAAGTACAGGTCAACACTAAGGGACTCTGGCTAACAAAGTTTGCAGATGACTGCAAACTGGGAGCCATTATTGAATCCCCAAATGATGTTGATACTCTACAAAAGGGCCTTACAGAAACAGATGCTTGGTGCCAGAGCCATGGGCTCAAGCTCAATGCCAAGAAATGTATTGTTATCCCCTTTGGGGAAAAAACATGTATCCATGAATTACCATATAGGTGGCAGTACACTAAACACAGAAAGTGTGATAAGAGACTTAGGGACACAGGTGGACAGTGGTCTCACCTTCGATAACCACATCGCCACAACAGTCAGGAAATCCTTCTATGTGGCACATCTCATCACGAAGGGCTTTTCATCCAGAAAAAGGAGGTCATTGTCCCACTGTACTCATCCCTCATTAGACCCATTATAAAATACAAGCCCATTTGGTATGTACCTCTCAAGACATCTGCAACAACTGGAAAGGCCTCAGAAATACCTCACTAAAAGAATCACAGGCCTAAAGCAGATGCCCCTACGCTGACCGCCTTAAAAAACTCCAGCTATACTCTGTTGCATATCGTCTACTCAGAGGCGATCTCTGCTTAACATACAAGGCCATGGCAAACCCAGAGCTGTTGGACATGCTACACTTAAAGAAATCCCAATCCCTCAGAGCTACACGCTCCAGGGATCTAAACCTTGTCATCACAATAAACAAAACATGCTGGAGGGATAGGTTCCTGACCCAGAGACTCCCAGACTCTGGAATAGATTGCCCATACATGTCAAGCAGAGTGCCTCTTTGGACCTCTTCAAGAGGAACCTTGACGATTGGATGGGAGAAAGGAAATTCACCCCAGGGATCACGTCAGTCGCCCTGCTAGATAGGGGTCCAGGAAAGTAAATAATGTGGGAAGAAATAGCCAGGGAATTGTTATGGCTAGGCTTGTATAGGCCCTAGGGCTGATAGCCTAGTACCAACCAACCTATGAACCTAAGAGTAAAGCTTAACATTTTCTCATGATTTTGAGCCTTTCACACTTTCCTCTGGGCTGTTTTCAAACATATTTTAGGGCCATGCATACATGTATGCATTCCTTGATTCACCTTCTTGATTGTATTAAATTATATTCCTTGTATAATACAGCACAGATTAGACTTGTTAGAGTGCATTTTTAAATTTATTGTTTAAACATTTTTCCAGTAGGCAATGAAACAAACATGCATTAACCAATAATGACAAAACTGCCCTATTCAGAACATTTCCATGATAACAGTCTACTTCCACACACAACTGCATTTTAAATTTATTGTTTGAACATTTTTCCAGTAGGCAATGAAGCAAAATGCATGCACCAGTAATGACACAACTGCCCTAGTCAGAACATTTTCATGATAACAGTCTACTTCCACACACAATATATAAATACAGAATCACAGTAGTGTAAGCCATAGGCATGTTGGCTACAGTAACCTTTGTGAGATACTCTGCAGGTGTGGGTATGTCTGTCTAACAGCACAGCTTACTGTGAAAAAATCAGTACTTAAAATGGCAAGAGCTCTGTATCATATACAGCAAAGCAGCAGTCAATCCCCTGCACACTGACATATAAAATAAGCTCTTACTAATCAAAAATATTTCAGTAAATTCTCAGCTCCTACCTGCATTATGCATGCAATGAAAATTTTGCCAGTCTGGAAAAAGGTGGGGTCTACAACCTTGAATCTTGGGGGTACTATAAGTAATTATAGCCTGCTTTAAAAGGAGCAGTCAAAATGTTTCACCTTTTTATTCAAGAAATTTGGGCAAAGCCAAAAACAATGGACAGAGTCCCAAAAGGAACAAATTTTAAACATTCTTTTATTTGTAAACCAGGTAAGCCTACTGAAAAGGTAAGGAAAAATACCTGCCCCAAAAATGAAATGAGCAGCTGCAACTGTCCCAATACACCTTGCATTGGTGTGCTGTGTTTTCATAAGTGGTGTGCATGTTAAAAGAAAAGCACTTGTTTAAAGGGGAAAAAAGTTAAAAGAAAACAGTTTGTGGAGCAAACAGCAGTAGGTATCCAGCTTCTTTAACCGGCAGCATATGGCATCTGTTTGAGCCCTTTAATCCTCTTATGGAGGTACTTTTGGGGTCTTTCCAGTTGCTGCAGGTGTCTGGTAAGGTACATCCCAAAAGGGGCATTGTACTCAATTATGGGCCTGATGAATGCAGAATAATAATAGAAATGATACCATTCATTCCACTTGGCAGCATTTTTCTTTCATGTACCAAACATAGAATGAATAGTGAGTTTTGTAGGAGGTTGAAAAGACATGATTAACCTCAAGTCTTTTCATGAGACTGCATTTAAGTTATTGTATTTTTACACAACCTCACATTCTTTCAACATCTCAGTAAGCCTCAAAAAAGAGCATCACAGAAAAGAATGACTTGTGTATTTGTTACTCATTCCACTATAGAACACTGGTGGCACTGAAACACATGCAGGGTCTTATCTTATTATTTTAAATCCAACAGCAGCTATAAAAGTACAACTTTGAGAAGCACTCAAACACTTAAAATGCAGCTTTGTTTAGTTTACCTAAATACCAGAAGGCTATGTAGTGGAATAACTACTCAAGGGAAGGAAATCTCATTTTAAATCCTCAGACTCTAGCACTAATAGAAACATGATTCAAGTAATACTCTATGGACTTGAAAGGTGCAAGGAAGAATAAAAGTAAAACCAGCTTAAGATTCACCAGCTCCTTTATCTGATTTATTTTTATACTCTGCAAATAAATGACAGGAACTCCCATTTATGCCAAAGTATATTTTGATCCCAGTGCATAGACGTTAAGAAAGTATATCTGTGTACCTTATATCTTTTGAAACATCACACATGAGCCCACACAGGATGCCATTTACTCATGTCTACCATTCTGTAGTTTGAAGAACATGCTGATTGTGATATTGTCAGACTCAATAATTTTAGTACTCCTTGGGAACCAATAGAGTTAAATGTTTTGACCAAGCATTTGGTTACTTTCAAGTCATTCAGACCCAGGCTGAGTCTGGAAGTTTAACAGGCACTGGTACATGACAGAAATTAATTAAATGCACCCTATCCATTCTCCTCTCACAGACACAGACCTTAACTAGAAAAATAATTATTTACCACCATATATGATTTAGAAGCATGCTCGCTATCAAATTGGCATGAACCCACAAGAGTATGTACATGTGCACACACAAGCTCACACTACTCTAATTCACTGCTTACAAGAATTAAAAAAAAAAAAACACTTTTAGACACCAGCTCATAGAAGTTATTGAGTGTAAGCTCTAGTCTATTAAATGGTACTTCCTAAAGTGTCTTCCTTCTGTAGATCTATCAGTCAAAATATTCAACTGAACTGTTAAGATTGTTGACTAACCAAATCCTTCAAATAGACATAAAACAAAGGACAAAATACATTTCTGAACAACATTGGCTCTGTTGTAAGGTAATAAAAATAGGTCTGCAGTTTGAAAGTTTGCAAAAGTAAGGGCTGTGAAAAACCCAAAAGATGACCAAACATGGTGAGTGGCAGAATAAAACTCAACTATACAGACAAAAGAACTAGCACTAAATGACCAGACTCCCCAAAAGACCCATACAAAAGATTTGAATAAAACTCAACTATACAGACAAAAGAACTAGCACTAAATGACCAGACTCCCCAAAAGACCCATACAAAAGATTTATATAACTATTGTCAAGATCTCATTAGACCTGCTACACAAAATTGCAATATAAAATGATTAAACAGTCCCTTCAACTCCTCTAAATCTGGAGTATAATAAAAGACATGACAACAAAAAAACATACAGTGCATGCAAACCCTCTTCTTTGTGAAAACCCACAATAATATTGTCAGTATATCCTTACCTGTATGTATCTTTTCAAATGTCTACCAACACAACTTACAATTGCTGTCTAAGAATCTGTATGGCACATTGGCACCCTCTCTTTTTAGGTAACTAAGGTAGTAAACAAATACAAATATAAATCTCACTCTTTCTAGTATGTATGTACACAAACACACACGCCAGCTTACTCACTCTGAAAAGCGTCCAGATTCCACAGCACACCTGTTTCCACTCCACTCCATCTTCAGTCAGTCCTCGCAAAAGAAAAATCCGTCAGACCATCAGCAGAAACTGCTTCTAAAACCATCCGTTTCAGTTCCCGCTTTCGCCATACGATGATGTCAGCATACGTTTCCACCCACAGTCCACGCTAGAGTCTGGAATTCAAATTCCCGATATAGAAACAGGTTGCAAACACCTGTTGCGTCTGTGCGATGGGACAGGATGCAAAGGGCACTCTTAAGGAGGAACGCCGGGTGCTCTTAAGGAGGAACGCCTGCCCTTTAAAAAAAAAACGTTTTTTTTTTTTTGAAAATGAAACTAATCCCAATTAGCCGATTCCAGGGGGGTGCAAGTGCACCCCCTTGCACCTGCCTGCGGGCGCCCTTGTAGATGATCCAATCAGTATTATATGTTATTGAGACCCTAATATCATAGACTCTAGTGGTGTTGACAGATGTGAAGGACTTGGTTTTAGACACTACCTTGCAGTATACACACAATTCCCACAGAATGTGCTTCCTCTCGTACATTCTCTTTGTGTTGTTTTATTCATAAAGGAAGTTTATGTTTGAGATATTCTCCTAAATTCTTCCCCGTACAGTAGCCAAAATTACAATGGTCATCCACTATCTGTTCAAAAAAGGGACCATTTTTTAAAATAGACCAATGTTTTTCTACAATCTGTTTTATTTTAAATGTATTAATACCATAGGTAGTGACGAATCTCAATTTATCCACTGTCTTAACGTCCCTCACATTAACTGTACTTAACTTACTTCTGTCCTGTATTTTACCTTGTTCAAGGGCACTGGAGACCAATCTATTATCATATCCCCTATGTATGAATCTATCATGCATATCTGCTGCCTCTTTTTCAAACTCTTGCTGTGTACTACAAAGGCGCTTTAATCTAACAAATTGTGCTTTTGGTATATTTTTAGCTACATGTCTAGGGTGGCAACTTTTGGCTTCCAATATTGAATTTTTTGTAAAAGGTTTTCTAAACATACTAGTTACTACTGTTCCATCAATCAATTTGGTAACATTAACATCTAAAAAATCAATATTGAATTGTTCTATTTTACTGGTAAATTGTATCCCAAAAGTATTATTATTCAAATAATTGATAACATTCATACCATTTTTCAATGGTCCCCACCCAGACACACCAACAATCATATAGATATCTTCGCCACATGCCCATATACTATTTAAATTCATTTGTGTCATTGTATATCATTCTAGCCTCTAAATAGCCCATAAAGAGGTCTGCATAAATGGGTGCAAAATTTGTACCCATAGCAGTACCTCTCATTTGTAAAAACCAATCAGTTTTATACATAAATGCATTAAGTTCTAAAACTAGGCTTAACATTTCAAGCAAAGAGTCAATCTGGGCTCTAGTGTACAACCCAGAATAATCAGCCCAATAGTTGACTGCAGCCAGGCCCATTTTATGAGGAATACTGGTATACAATGACTGGACATCTAAAGTACACAGATATGCATGTATAGGGATTTAATCACTCAGGAGTCTCAAAAATTCAGTACTGTCTTTAATCCTAGCTCTAATCAATGGCAATAGTATTTTTAATTTGCCTTCTAAATAAATAGACAGAGGTTCAATCAATGACCCCCGACGTGACACTATTGGTCTGCCGGGAGGATTTAAAATCATCTTATGTATTTTAGGTAGTATGTAAAAAGTGGAATGTTCCATTTCAACAACACTCAGATGTTCACAAATTTCTTTTGTTAGCATCCCCTTAATGACAGCATCTTCTAGAAATTCATCAATAATAGCTTTAAATCCCCTACTCGGATTAAAAGGTAGTCTCATATATGAAATAGGGTCACTAAGCTGTCTCATTACTTCTTTATCGTATTCATTAGACTCCCATAACACTATTGCCCCTCCTTTATCCACTTTTACAACTACCACCTTGTCATCATTTCGTAGATTTTGCAAAGCATCTCTCTGCTTTTTATTTAAATTACTACTGTAATTCTTAAAAATGATAGCCTGATTATTATGAAGTTCATGTAATACACATTCTTCAAACATCTTAATAGTGGGGTGGTAAGGGGGCTGAAAAGTCGACTGTTTAACCTTAAATTCACATGTTGATGCATTTTCATTCTTGTCATTAAAGAAAAACTTTAAGTTTAATAAACGACAAAAGTTTTTAACATCTGTAACAGTAGACACATAAAATGCAGGCACATAATTCAGACCGTTATTGAGCATATCATTTTCATCCTTTGTTAAAGTAGAAGGTGTCAAATTCACTACCAATTCGTTCTCATTATGTGCAGCAACTAATGATGGAATTATGTCTCTAACATCATTCTGAATTCCTGTTACACATTTCGAATATCTATGCTTTTTTCCCCCTCGTCTAAAGGGCCCTTGGTACGCTTTGTTATAGGTGATAAAATGTCCCCTTGTTCTAGTATTTCTACATCAGTATCAGTAAAGTTTGAAGAAAATTCAGAAGTACTAGAGTCACCTTGAATAGTGTTGACACTAGATTTTCTCAATATTGAACTAGCCACTTCTCTTAACACCTTTCTTTTCTTTATCAGTGTTAAAATGCTCCATCCATTTTTTCTGTTTCCAAGTATACATCGCTCCATTTTTAAAGTCATTCATGTCTCTAGTGTATTTTTTCATCTTACGTGCTTGTAACTCATTTTCATAGCTTTCCATCTGCTGTTTTTACTTATTTCTCATTACAAAACTAGTCATTAATTAACATTTGTAAATGTTCATAGCTCTCATCTGCTGTAAGTTGCACCAATGTCTATCATAGTATTCAACTAAAAGTTCCAAAAACATTTTCAATGTTACCTTCTGTATGACTCACCATTTATTAGTGAAAGACTCATCTTGGCCCACATCCGGCTCTGCATAAATGCGTAGACCTCTTGGCGCTATTCCCACAGCCAAATATGCCTTAAGTAGTTTAATTTGCCATACGTTACTTCTAAACTTCTTCGATCGCTCAGTTAAGCATCTAAAACATGTCTCCATGTCTACATCCATTCCTTCCTTGTTTAAATTATGTGTCTGCAATAACGTTTTTTCACCACCGGAAAACATTGTGATGTCATTCTTTTCCAAAGCCAAACCATCCAAGAATCCTCGCAAGTCAAACCCTGCAACCATGTCCTTTACATGCTCAAATTAAACTCAATTGTTGTCCAAAAATCACCAAAGCTATAACACAGCACTCGCAATACAATTCCACTCTCTTCTCAGTTGGTGCACGTAATCACGGCTTACAAAACACAAACTGTGCATGGATAAAAACATATCAAACAAACAGAACCCAACACTAGTTTACCGTGTTATGAATAAGAGTTTATATTGAGCAAAATAAGGTTAGACCCATATTTCTTTGACCGATTTATTAATACACCATTACAATGGCTTCAGACAGCCACGACTCCACAACAAGCAAACCGGTTTCACCCAATAGGCGTCCTCAGTGCTCAAATGCCTGGATTCACATGCAACGCATTCATATACGTTTTTTCAAAACTGTTTTAAAGTGACAGACCCCCAGGCAGATCGTAGAGGTGCACATTTCATTTTTGTGGGGATAGATAAGGTGTTGGGTGATAATATTACTACAATAAAGAAACAAAATATTAGATTCAAAGGAAAAGATGTGGATACTAAAACTGGGAGCTCTTTATAAACCAGGATTAAATGAGAATCTTTAATATGCATTGGTATTAATAAGTTATCTGTGTCTTGTATTTCTATAAATATGCCTAGTAGGCAAACATTTTCAATTTGCCTAGGATGATTTTAGTCATTATTTTTGAATAATGTGCTTAGTTTATTAGTTTAGTTAGCCTCTAATAACAGAGGTATATGTGTACATGTATTTTGTTGTAAAAGGGTCTGTCACTTTAAAACAGTTTTGAAAAAACGTATATGAAAGTGTTGCAAGTGAATCCGGGCATTAAAGCACTGAGGACCCTTATTGGGTGAAACCAGTTTGCTTGTTGTGGAGTCATGGCTCTCCGAAGCCATTGTAATGGTGGATTAATAAATCAGGCAAAGAAATATGGGTAGTACCTTATTTTGCTCAATATAAACTACTAATCATAACACGGTAAACTAGTGCTGGGTTTTGCTTGTTGTGTGTGTATGTGTGTGTATATATATATATATATATATATATATATATATATATATATATATATATATATATATATACACACATACACATATATATATATATATATATATACACACACACACATATATATATATGTGTGTATATATATATATATATATATATATATATATATATATTTATGTATTACACAGACACACACACACATATATATATATATATATATATATATATATATATATGTGTGTGTATATATATATATATATATATATATATATATATATATATATATATATATATATGTATATATATATATAAAATCAGTTTCTCTCAACATTTAAACAGAGTAGGTTACACACAAAAAGCATTTGTTAAGCTTTCACTTACAGTGCTTTGTAATTAAGCAGGTCACCATACTGGTCAGCCATAGAGCTCTTTGTTTCTACTTGAGTGGTTGCCTCCTTCCCCTGTAACTGAAGTAAATTGACTCTTACATTAGAGCTGTAATACTTACCTTATGGCTTTAGGACACCTTAGGAAACCTTGCAAACTGCAATAGCCCCGCTACGCTCGGGCTCTCTTCTCTCCCCTCCCTGCCCCCAATTTCCTCCCGCCCCCAGTACCTCTAAATTTATAGTACTATAGCCACTCCCCCACTTTCTAGATCCTATCTGCTTTCATCTGGGATAATTCCACCCACCCCTATTCTACTACCTACATTTAAGAGCACCTATTAGCTTTCATCTGGCATTCTCCCATCCCCCTTCCAGTACCTTTACCTCACCACTCTATCTTCTGGTGTTGCATCAACAGGTAAAACAGTTCCTTCACTCACTAGCTGAATCACATATGATATACTCCTCTTTACTACCCCCTCTTGTTCACACCCCTCTTGTTCACACCATACCTCCTTACCTTGTATGAAAACCAGTTTCTTATGGGATTTCAGGTCCCAAAAGGCCATACTATCACCCCAGCTGTAAATCCTTCCACCTTCAACCATACTTACAGTACCAGATCCTATCCAACATCTTGTTCAGTCTATCAACATCTCAACCCCAGGCACATTAGCTCTAGATCCAAACACTACCACAAACTAATAAACAAATTCCTGCAGTTCATCACCAAGTATAGACTCAACCTACTACTTGGTGGTGATATTCACCCCAACCCTGGCCCACTCACTTCAGATACACATACCCCCTCTACTTGTAATTTAAGCTACAAACCTACAATTAATAAGCCAACTAACTCTCTCCTAGTCTGTCATCTCAATATTAGAAGCATTAATAACAAGGAACATGAATTGCATGCACTTATGGATGTCCACTCCCCTGAGATTCTCTGTTTATCTGAAACCTGGTTAAAACCTAACACCAAACAGTGAAGTGTTACCACCTGGGTACAACATACACAGGCTGGATCGTGCTTCGAGGAAGGGGGGTGGGGTAGCTGTACTCTATAAATCTGAGTTAAATGTCACCATAGATGTAATACAACCTCCGCAGATTAATAACTCAGAGATTCTTGCCACCAAATTGCAACTTAATAAAAATAAATGCATTAATATCTGTATGTACATTCCCCCGGGTAACAATATATCTGCATTTGAAGATATCCTGCACTGGTTATCATGTCACTACCCCCAAGAAACGCTACTACTTGGAGACTTTAACACAGACTGGGGCACCTGTTCCTTAGAATCCCCGACCACCCATATTAACCTGCATGCATTTACACAAATCATATCCACCCCTACCAGGATAGGTAAACCCAACCAAAAAGAAAGTATACTTGACTGGGTACTCAAACAGTCACCCCCAACTGTACACCTCTGGTACCCTCCTTAATGGCCTAAGCGATCACCCTCTCACATATGTAATTAAGCACAAAACCATTAATTCCCAACAACCCTTACTCAGAAAGGTTAGAAACAATAAAAACTTTGACCCTGCCAAATTCCAACAAGAACTAAACTTATGTAATTGGTCTATTCTAAAACACCTCACCTTAAAGGAAGCAGTAGCATACTTTAACAACAAATTCCTTGAGATCCTTGATTTGCATGCATCTGTTCGTTCAAAGAGAACCAAGGCAAAAACTGCACCATAGCTTTCTATAGAGTCTAAACTCAAAATTACCTTTAGAAACAAAGCATGGGCTTTATGGCGTTCTTCTAAAGACCCTCAAGATCACATTAAATACAGGCAATCCAGGAACGAAACCAAAAAATCAATTTTACAAGACAAAAAACAATACTACTGTAATTTACAGACAGTAAATCAAAATAACCCTCAGAAGTTTTGGGCAGGTTTAAATAATCTACTACATCCTGGACAAACTTCAACCCCAATCCCCGCTACTACTATTGATAAAACCCCTGAAGATGTTTCCGATAGTTGGCTAGCTAGGGCTTGAATTGTCAAAGTAAAGAATTGGTTAAAACTACCTCCTAGCTCCCCTGGTCCTGAAAGTAGCACCCCTAGAAACCTACTTGCGTTCAGCTTCCAACCAGTCGCCACTTCACTTATCCGTACCTTGATCAAAAAATTAAAACCCACTACACTTTCTGCTGATCAACTCCCTGCCAAGTAACTACAAAAATCAGCTGATGCTATTGCTTACCCAGTCTCAATACTAATCAATCGAACCATAGTAGAAGCTAAAATTCCCACCATCTGGAAAATATCCTATGTAATCCCACTTCACACAAAGGAGGCAGCTCTACTGAATTCTCCAATTATAGGCCAATAGCTATACTCTCTCCACTTGCAAAGATTATGGAAAAATGTATTCATAGACAACTCATGCACCACCTAATCCAAAATCGCCTTATGGTAGACACTCAGCATGGCTTCCGTCCTCATCACAGCACTACTTCAGCCCTCCTAGCCTTTACTAACACCATAATCGCAACAATAATTATATATCCTCAGCCCTCTTTTTGGATCTTTCCAAGGCATTCGATATGGTTGATCACCAACTTTTAATCCACACCCTGCAAACATTCTGTCTAAATACTGGAGCCCTCCAATGGTTTCAATCCTACCTGAATGGTCGACAGCAGGCTGTCCTCTGGCAGAACAAACTCTCTAACCTTCTACCCAACACCCTCGGAGTACCACAAGGCTCTATACTAGGGCCCTTGCTGTTCTCCATCTTCATTAACGACCTTTATACTGTCAACCCAAAAGTCAGCTGTATCCAATATGCTGATGACTCTACTCTGATTTACTCAGCCACATCTCCAGTAGAGTTATGGTCAGCTACCCAGACCACCTTTAATACAATACAAAACTGGCTTTCTGAACATAGTCTGATCCTAAATCCCAAAAAAACGAAAATGCTGTTATTTTCACCAACACGTAGGTCTACTACTTTCACCTTTACCATAAAATCAAATGATGGCACAATAATCTCCCCTGACCCATCTACAAAACTATTAGGTGTCATCATAGACAATCTCAAATTTGACCTACATCTTAACCAAACTATCAAAACCATCAATAAAAAACTAGGGTCACTTTACAGAATAAAAGCCTTCCTAACCCCTCCAGCTAAAATTGCCATAGCTCGCTCTCACCTTCTTTCAACCCTTCTGTATGCATCCCCTCTACTCTCGAATTTGAACAAGACTGTCCTTAAACTCTCAATTTGCTACAATCACATTCCCAGGTTTGCCACTGGGCTGCCTTTTAGGACACATCATTGCATCAATCTAAATCAGCTTGGTTGGCTTGAACTACCCAGCCTAATCCAGTATAACCAACTGATTATGGCCTATAAAATCCTCTATAATCTGGACAATACTCCGGCACTTAATATTATCACCCCCTATAACAATCCTAGACCGCTTCGATCCTCTAACAAACAACTAATTCAGACTAGCAAAATTAATAACACAGCCGGTGATTCTCTTTGCAAACTATGTAAGTAGATCCTGGAACTCTTCTAGCTGATACTACCTTACTTTCCACCTTAGGTCAATTTAAAAGTAGACTCAAACAACATTTGTCACTTAACTGGCTATGTAAATGTATCAAGCCTGGCTAACTCTCTTTAGAATGTGTAAAAATCTGTTAACCAGTTTACTGTGTAATTTAATCCTGACTTGTGCTCAGGGTTAACTGTAACCTGTGGAACTTGTTGTAATGTTGCGTATTATGTAATGCTGTATCTGCTACCTCTGTTTTTTCTCCCGCCTCCCGCTGAAAATGGACATGCATCCAGTCGGACTATCCCAACAACAAAATGTAAAAAAAAAATTTTTAATATAAAAAAAAAAAATAAATAAATTTTTTTGTGGAAATAAAATAAAATTATAAATTTTAAAATTTTTAAAAGGGGTTTTTTGTTTTGTTTTAAAATTTAAAAATTTTTAAAATATGTGTTTTTTTTTATTTAAAATAATTATAATTTTAAAAATTTATAAAAAAATTTTTTTTTTTTAAAAATTAAAAATTTTAAATATATATAAAATAAATTTTATTTTAAAATATAATTTATATTTATATTTTTTGTTTATATATATATATATATATATGTATATATATATTAAATTTTAAAAAATATAAAATTTGGGTTTATATTTTAAAAATAAAAATAAATTTTTTATAAAAATAAAGTTAAATTTTTAAATTATTTTTAAAAAAATTTTTTCTTTAAAAATTTTAAAATTTTAAAAAATAAAGAAAAAATTTTATTTATATCTTTTTTAAAAGTTTTAAAAAAAAAATGCAAAAATTTCATTAAAAAAAATTATAACATTAATTTAAAATATATTTTCATATAAAAAAAAAGAAAAAAAATTATTTATATATTAATTACAAAATAAAAAATTTAAAAACAAAAAAAACAAATATAATATTACAAAAAGATTTTTATATATTTTTAAAAAGTTAAAACATAAATTCTATTTGTTAATTATATTTCAGGGCCTCCCCCATATTTTTTAAAACAAACAAATTTTTTTTTACAAAATTGGAAAAATTAAATATTTCCCTATTAAAAAATTTTTATTTTCATAAAATTTTTTAAAAAATTAAAAAAAATTATTAAAAAATAGATATAAATATAAAAATATAATTTTTTAAAATTAATTTAAAAATTTATAAATATATAAAAATTTGTATATAAAATAATTAATTTATAAAAAATATTTTATATGTGATTATTAAATATATAATTATAAAATTAATAATAATAAAAAAAAAAATTATAAAATTATATTAATATTTAAAATTTTTAATATAAAAATATATTAAAATTTATAAATATAAATTATATAAATTTAATTTTATAATTTATAATAATGTTTTATTTTATTTTAAATTTTATATAATTATATATAATAAATGTATTTTTAAAAATATAAAATAATATAATTTATTTTTATATATAATATATTTTCCCTTTTTTAACATAATCTGTTTTTATTTAAAAATTATATAATTAATTTATAAATTTTTATTTTAAATTTTAAACCCCAAAAAATTTTAACAATTTATTTCTAAAAAAAAATAAAAAAAAATAAATATATTAAAAAATTTGCATATAAAAATTTTTATAAAAATATAAATAAAGTAAAATAAATTTTAAAAAAATATAAATATTTTTAATGTAAACAAAAAATGTTTTTTAACAAAAAATAATGTTTATATAATATAAAATGTGCAATATAATTTTAAAAAGCTTTTTTAATTTGATTAAATATAATAAAATAATGTGAAAAAAATTCACAACCAAAAAACACAAACCCTTTTTTGAAACAAATAACACAATTTTTAACAAACAAAAAAATTTCAAAAAACAAAACACATTAAAAAAAACACACAAATGGAAAAATTTTAAAAAAAAATTAAAAATAAAATTTTTAAAAAATTATTAAATTATATAATTTAAAAAAATTTTTTAATTATATATAAAATAATATAATTTTATTGGAAAAAAACAATAAAATATAAAATAAATTTTAAAATTATAAAAATTTTAAAACTAAGATTTTTCAAAAAATAAATTATAATATAAAAATTTTATAACAATATTTTTAAAATAAATTTAACAAAATAAATATTACAAAAACATGCCTTTTAAATAATAAATTTAAAAACACATATATTTGCTTTTCAAAAACCCCCATACAACAAAAACCCCTAGTAAATAAAACATATATAAATCAAAACATTTTTTTACCAACCCCCAATATAAAATTCAAGTCACACAACCACATTAAAACTATATAAAAAATATATATATATATTGAAAAATACAAAAAAATATTTAATTTTATATAATATATTAAATTTATTATATATTTCTATATAATATATTTATAAAAAAACAAAAATAATGTGAACCTTTTACATACAAATAATAAAAGTCATTATTTCATAAACCCTTTTAAAAATATTAATATATATTTTATATATATTTTACATATTTAATTATGTAAAAAAATAATATACATAAGTGAAAAAAAAAATAAAAAAATTAAAATGTAAAAAATTTAAATAATAAAGGTATTATTTTAAAATTAAAAAAAATGAATAAAAAAATTAATATTATTATAAATATTTATATATAAATATATTATATATATATATAATATATTATATTTTATATATTAAATGTATATAATATATATTTAAAAAATTAAATATATATATACACAATAAATTTTAAAATATGTGTACAATATTTTTAAAAATTTTAAAAATATATACATATTTATAAAATATTTTATAAATAATAATAATTAAAATTTTATAAAATATAATAAAATTGTATACTATAATATATTTTATATTTTGTGAAATATTAAATATATTTTATATATTTTTAAAAACTATATTTCATATTTTATAATAGTGTATATAAATATAATATATAAAATAAATAATTTAATATATGGAAATATATTTCTTATAAAAAATATTTACAGTATATTTTTTAAATTTAAAAAAAATGTAAATAATAAATTAAAATTTTTTGGGATAAATATATTAATATCATAAATATATATTTTATATATATATATTTTATATATATGTATATTATTACAAATTTTGGATAATTTATACATGAAAAAAAATATAATATTTTCAAACAATACACATATTTTAATTTATATACAAAATTATAATAATATTACAACAAAAAAAAATATTGTAATATAAAAATATAAAAACAATAAAAATTAAAACAAAAAATTAAAAAAATGGAAAAAAAATTTTTAAAAAAAAAATTGTAAAAAAAATAAAATATAAAAAAAAAAATTGAAACAAAAAATTAAAGAAATATAAAAAAAAAAAACAAAAAAAGAAAAAAAAAAGTATATATATATATAAATTTTTATATGTTTTAATGATATAATATATATATATATATATATTAAAATGTTTTTTTATAAAATATTTATATATATATAATATAATATGTATATATTTTGTTATAATTAAAACAATATTTAATAATAAAATATAAATTTTTTTAAAAACAATATTTTTCAACCCCAAAAATCATGACCATACCCCCCAATGTTTTACAAAAAATAAAATTTTATTCCAACAAAATTTACAAACTTTTTGTGAAAACACAAAACAACACACAAACACCAAACAATTAAATTAACACAAACATACAAACAAAAAACAAACACAACAAAAACATTGGGGCACATAACAATTTTTAACCAAGGTGCAAAACACAAACAAACATGGAAACTTTTTTATTGCAACAAAAAATATATTTTTTATATATATATATATATATATAATATATATAATGTGTTAATTTTATAATATATGTATATATATATATATATATATATTTATATATAATATAATAAAATATTATTTTTAAAAAGTGTAAAAAAATAAAACAACATACAATATTTTGAATATAATTTACAAAATTCAACAAAAATATATAATACAAAAATATAAAAATATTAAAAATATAAAACAAAAAATATGTTAATAAACAAATAAAAAAAATACAACAAAAAAAATATTTTTAATTTTTAAAAAAAAAAACAATAAACAACAAACAAAATATTGCAAAAAAAAAAAAAAAAAAATAAAAAATATTTTATTAAACATATTTTATAATTTTTTATTATTAAAACAAAACATAAAATTTTTAAAAATTTTACTAATAAAAATATAATATATACACACAACATGGGTTTTTAATATATATATCAACATATATTTTAAATATAAATTTTAATATAATAATATATGTTAAAAAACAAAACATAAATAAAATGTTAAAAAAATATATAATTATATAATATATGTAAATATATTTTTATATTAATCATATATAAAAATATAATGTAACAAAAACAAACATATATTTTTTAAAAATAGTGACAAAAATACAAAAAAAATTTATATTAAAATTTTTATAAAAAAAATATGTGAAATAAAAATAATTATATTTTTAAAATATAAAATATAAAATTAAAGGGATATTATTAATTTAAAAAATATATATATATATATATATATATATTTTTATATATATATAATAAATATATAAAAATATAAAAAATTTTTTAAAATATATATATATTTTATATATATATAATAATATATTATATTAAAACAAATAAAATAAAAAAAAATAACAAAAAATTGAAAAAAATATTAACAAAAATACCCCATGATTAAAAATAAAAAAAACAACAAACATAATTATTATAAAATGGTAATAATAATATTAATTAAATATATTAAAATAACATAAAAATGTAAAACAAAACAACAACAAAATTTATTTATTAACAAAATTTTAAAATTAATTTTTTATAAAAAAAATTATATAATTTTTTTAAAAAATTTTTAAATATTAATATATTATATATATTTTTATATAAAATATATATAATAATATTTTATATATATATTTATATATATATATTTTTATATATATATAATATAAAAAGATATAATATAATAAATTTAAATATATAATATAATTTATTTTAAACATAATAAAAAAATATAAAAATAAATTAAAAAAATAATTTTTAAAATAAATAATAAAAAAATAATGTTTTTTTAAAAAAAATTTTAAAAAATAATTAATATTACAAAATATTAAACAACAAACACATTTTGTTGTGTGTGTAAAAAATTTACAACATAATATAAATGTTTTTTGTAAAAAAACAAAAAAATAAATATAAAAATAAACAAAACACAAAAGGTTGGATATATATTTTATATATTTTTTTAATTTTAAATATATATAATTTTAAAATAAAATAAAATAAATAATAATAATATGTGTATATAATAAATATATAATATATATATTTTTAATATAAATTAAATTAATATTTTAAAATATTATTATTATATAAATAAATATATATATGTGTGTTAAAATATTTATTAATAAAAAATAAAATTTGTTTGAATTTTTATAAAAAAAATAAACATATATTTTATAAATTGTGTTTTTATATATTTTATATTAAATAATATTATTAATATAAAAATGTGTGATATTATTATTTTTTTATAATATAAATTTTTATTAAAAAAAAAGAAATATTATTATTGTGCAAAAAATATAATACTCAATAATATTATAGTGGTTTTATTTTACAACATATTATATTAATTAAAATTTTTTAAAATTGTTTTAAAATTAAGTGTAAAAAAACAAAATACATAAAATGACAAAATGATAAAACAAAAAAATTAAAATAATATACAATAATAACAAAAATGAATTAAAAAAAAAAAAAATATTAAAAAACATAGTAAAACATATATAAAATATAATAAATAGAAAAAAAATATAAAAAAATAAAAAAAGAAATTAAATGATAGAAATATAATAATAAAAATAAAAATTAAAAGTAAAAAAAAAAAAAATTTAATAAAAATAAAATATATTAAAAAAATAACAAAAAAAAAATAAAATGAAACAAGAAAAAAAAGTATATTATAAAAATTTTAAAATATATATATTATATATATATATATAAAATTAATAGATATATATTAATATATATATATAAAATTAATAGATATATATTAATATATATATATATATATAAAACAATAATTATAATTAAAAATATGAAAATATAAATACAAAAAATACAAATATAATAA
The DNA here is from genome assembly GCF_019279795.1 of Protopterus annectens. Classification (NCBI taxonomy): domain Eukaryota; kingdom Metazoa; phylum Chordata; order Ceratodontiformes; family Protopteridae; genus Protopterus; species Protopterus annectens. Next base: position 440,521,371 of record NC_056732.1, on the reverse strand, counting down.
TATTAATAAATAAATAAAAATATATAAATTAATATAATTAATAATGATATTATTTTTAATAAAAAAATATATAAAATTATGAAAAAAAAATAATAATGAAAAAAAAATAAATAAAATGTAAAAAATAAAAAAATACACAAAAAAAAAAATTATTAAATATATAAAAAATAAATATATATAGGAATTAATTATATATATATTTTATATGTATATATATATATATATATATATAATATTACAAAATATATATTTTATATTTTAAAATATATATGTGAAATTTTATACATTATATATATAAAATATATATAATACAATAAAGAAAATGTGTATATAATTTTAATTGTTTTTTAAAATATTAATAATTTAAAAATTGTCATATATATATATAAAAAAATAAAATGTATAAATTTTACAATTTTTTAAATAATAATATAACCAATAAAAACATTAAAATTCATACAATAAAAATATTGGGGAACAAAAAAATATATAAAAAAACATGTTACACAAAAATTTTAAACAATATTATTAACACACACACATTCACAATAATACATATATATTATATATATATATATTAAAAAAATAACAAAAAAACATATATTTTTTCTTTTTTAAAATTAAAATATATTTTTTTATATTATATATATTTTTTTAAATATATATTTTATACAAACATTTTTTATAAAATATAACATATATAAAATATTATATATATATATATATATATATATAAAAAAATATTTTAAAAAATATATAAAAAATATATATATAAAATATTTTTTATATATATATAAAATAAAAAAACACATTTTTATATAAATATAAATTAATAAAAAACACACATTTGGTTCCCTAAAACATAATAAACACACATTAAATTTGGGGTTCATGTGAAGTACAAACAAAAAAATACATAACAAATATGTGGCAAAAATGAAAATATATATCTTGTTTTAAAAAAAAAATTAATATATAACAATTAAATATTATATAATATTTTTTGTAAAAATATATATTACACACAAAAAAAACACACATATATATATAAATTTAAATTTTCCCTTTTAAAAACCCTTTGAACCTTATTAAAGGGGAAATGGGGAGAAGGCCGCTTTTTTTTTAATTTAAGTTTTGTGTGAAAAAATTTCAAGCCGTCCCGTTTTTCTTTTAAAATTTAAAACCCAAACCCCAAACAACCAAAAATTTGGAAGAAAAAAAAATTTTTTTAAAAACCACTCCAAAGGGTTCAATAAGGCCTGTGAATATAAATTATAAATTAATTTAAAATAAATTTTAGGGTAGAGTTAAAAAAAGGGTTTTTTTTGGTTTTTTTTTTTTTTTGGGTTTTGGCCCCCCTTTTTGGGGTTTTCCTTTAAATTTCTTTTAAATTCCTTTTTAACGGGGTTTTTCCGAAAGGGGGGGGCCCCCCCCAAAAAAAAATGGGGGGAATTTTTTTGGGCCCAAACAAAGGGGTGGGGGCCAAATTTTTGGGGAACCCAAAATAAAACCTTTTTGGCCCCTTTTAAAAAATTTAAAAGGGGGCCCCTTAAACCCCACAAATGGATCTCGCATTAAAGAGGGCACAGAACCAGCAACAGGAGACGTCGCGGTCTGGGTCTAAACAAGTGACATAGTATGAATGAAGTCTCGTTGTGGTATTTGCTTTCCACAGGCAAGACATCTGTTAACTTTTTCAGACATCGGTTAGTGCAAGAAAAAAGGATCCCCAATGGGGGTACTTAGCTTTAGACGTTTTCAGCTGTAATTCAAACCCTGGTAGCGACCGACCGCCACACTTGCAAACTGCTTCTGCTAAAGGCTCCACGGCAAGAAAGACTGATGCAATGGTATCGGCTGCCTTCCTTTATAGCACCGACGACCTGATGTCAGGCAGTAAGCGACAGCAGCAGACGCAGAAAAACAGTGACTCTGGTATTCGGGCCAGCCAAGGGCTACCACAGCAGGGATAACCCACAGGTGATGACTACAACAGTGAAACACGAAGAACATCAATAGGGGTCTGGTACAGTACAAAGCTCAAGGGTCAGATGAGAGATGGAGCAGGCAGAAATCCCAAATGAATTTTGGTCCAGAGAAATTTCCTCATCATTCTGTCCACATCTGCATCAGACAGGCTCCTAGCAGACCTGAAGGATGATGAGGTAGATGGGAGGGGTTAGAAGCTCTACGGAGCGAGTCTTGTAGAAAAGGGGAGTCTAGTCTTGAAGGTATCAACTCCAAGGACAAACCAGATTGCCTTTGAGAAGGCAACTTAGAAGAGGAATGAGTTGGATCCGAGGATGGAGTCAGATCCAAGATCTTTGAAACTTTGGCGGGTGGAGAGGAGTCTGAGATGGTGAGCAGAGTGGTCAGGGTGATGCTGCCTTGGCTCCTTAGAGTTTTCAATTGTCTTTTCAGCTACTATGTCCCCTTTAGATTTATCCACAGGTTACTTGGCAGCAGGGAAAGCTCCAGGAACAGAACAGGAAGAAGGACACAAAAACTTTCAACACAAACTTGTTTCTTCATTCGACCAAGGTTCTTCGACTGAACCCTAAATAAAGGTCACAAATTTCGAGGTGAGCCACCCCTAGACAATATACACACTAAATAAGCATCGGACTTGGGGATTTTATGGTCACAGGAAATGCACTTTTTGAAATGGGTGGGCTTGTCGCACATAACTGGATGAAGAAAACAAAAACTACAGAGAAATACAAGCACAGACAAAAAGAAAAAATCAGACATGAACAATGGTAACAAGACTATCCTACAAAGAGAATAAAAAGGCAGGGAATATCAACAATCGTAAGAAGGGTGCTAGAGGGCTAGTATAGAGGGAAGAAGACACGTAAGTCTACATGTAAAAAGAAATGAAAAAAAAAACTCCCTTTGTAGTATTGGGGAGTAAAGAACTAATACAAAATAAACACCTCCAAGGACTGCAGAAACTACAGTCTTCTTTCGGCTTTTCCCAGTTAGGGGTCGCCACAGCGGATAATCTGTCCGCTCATGATTGGCAGTGGAGCTTTACGGTGTAGAGTTGCCAGCCCGGTGCCCAAACTTCCGCAGAAGGCAAACACACACACACACACACACACACACACACACACACACACACACCTAGGGCCAATTTAGAGTGTCCAATCCACCTACAGCATGTCTTTGGGATGTGGGAGGAAACCCACACGACCACAGGGAGGATATGCAGACTCTGCACAGAAGGCACCCCAGCCGAGAATCAAACCAGAGAACCTCTTGCTGTGAGGCGGCAACGCTAACCGCTGCACCACCGTAGCCACCCTAGTATTGGGGAGTAAAGAACTAATAGAAAATAAACACCTCCAAGGACTGCAGAAACTACAGTAACCCAGAAAAAACAAAATTCACTTATCTGAATGCTATCTGCTTCAACCACTTCTGACTCAAGAGTGGCAAATTAGAGGTAATACAGGGTTTGGAGGAGAGGAGCTTGAGCTACAGATCCCAAGTCTGAAAAGTGTTTTAAGTTGGATCAGAGTCCCATCAGTTGAGGAATGGATGAAAAAGACACCACATTAATTTTATATCCAAAAAAAAATCTGAAACCATCTCAAAATGTTCCAAAGCACCAAGAGATCCTTTTCTGGATTTATCAGGTACAAAATAATATCTGCAAATAAAGCCAACTTTTCTTGAATGTCTTGCAAATTATAATCCTGCACTTCTGAGTCCCTTATTTTGTCAACAGCTCAAAATATACAACAAATGAAGAAAAAAAGGACACCCCCTACTGGATTCCACTGTTCAAACACAATTTACCAGAGAGGAACCTTCCCTTTTTAATTCTAGTCTCTGGTCCTTCATATATCGTCTTAATTAACATTATTGTATCCGGGATTGCAAATGCTTCCATTGCCCTACTCAAAAACCCAGCTTACTCCTAGTGAATATTTTCTCTGCATCAAGACAACAACAGCAGCAGTACGTTTTTTTTTTTTTTTTACACTCTGCATCCCTCTGAATCATTGTTCTATTAATGTTGTCAAAGGTTTTTCTTCTCTCCACAAAACAATCTACATCTAGCAATTCCAGTAACACCTTTGCATAGACAAACACTTTACTGTCTTTATTTAAAAATGAAACGGGTCTAAATGAAGCTGGATTGTATAGGTCTTTGCTGTCTTTAGGCAATGCAGCCACCACAGCTTTCTTCCAATATGGTGGTGCTTCCCCTCCATTTAATATACTGTTAAAACAAAATCGTCCCGATTTTTATCACCTTCTTCCCTCCAAACTTCCAAAAGAATATCATATATTCATGGAATCTTTCCTGGAGATTGATTATACACCACCATTTTTATCTCATCTCCTCCAATATCAACTGTTGGTTGTTAAGCCTCATTAACCTCTAACCTTAGTATAAATTACGCCTTCCATAAATATTTCCATTTGTGCTCTTCCTTGAGTTCCACATTTCTCTGCTTTATACAAATTTTAATAAAATTTCTGAAATATCTTAATACCTCTACTGGTTATCTGGTTATTTTTCTTGTAATTACTCTCCAAGTCTGGGGACAGCCCTTTCCACTTTCTGTTGACCACGTTATTCTGCTAAACATTTTTGCGCTCTGTAGTTATCAAAACATAGTTGCTTAATACATATTATACAGACACTCCCTTACTTTCTCTTTATCACTCTGCATTTGCACCTATTCTTGTTCTGTGACATTTCCCCTTTTTCTCCAAATATTTAACCACGGTCAGCCTCTCTTAAGTGATTCCTATTACTTAACCACAGCTCTCTCTTTTACTTCTGTCTTATTTTTAAACTACATTTGTGTTTTATCCCACTTATTAGCTGCAACTTCTGAAGACATTTCTATCTCCCTTAATAACTCTTGAATTTGCACTACCCATTCCTTGAAATAATCTCTTTAACAGGTAGACGGGAAAGCAGCAATATTACATTTTTAAATTCATTACCCTGGATTTTTATTTCATTTTTATTGATGTGTGATCCAAAATAGTTAACGTGTGTTGAAGCTTGCAATTAAATCCACACTTTCCTGTGAAATATAATTTCTCTCTACTGTAGCCCAGTTATTGTACCTTGGTGAATAATATCTAAAGTCTGTTGAGTTCCAACCAATGAATTCACATCTTCCATAACAAATTTTCATAAAGTTCGTCAGAACACTATCCTCATCTGTTATATTTTCCCTTCTATGTCCCCCTCTTACATCCTCACTATTGCAAATCAGGTTCCATTCCCACCTATAAGTAATATTCCCTGCTGAAGGCAGATTATTATCCCAAACATTTCTTAAGCTCCATAATAGCAGTTTTCAGTGGAATATAAATACATGCAAGTATATTCCTCCTCCCTTGCCAGTAGCTGCTTTTTGCCACAAATCTATCATTTTTTGTCTTTTTTTCCTCTTTTATCACTACTGGAGATCTTCTAGTAAGTAGTGTAATTGCTCCCTTTTCCTTCGTCTATAATATTCTACTGAATATCTATCCTGAAACCCTTTTCTCAAATTCACATGTTAATTTCTTTCCAAGTGAGTCTCTTGTAGCACTGCTATTTGCACTATGCATTTTTTAATATAATTCAATACTCATTCCTTTTTGTCTATATCTGAAAAGTGATTTAAGTTCCAAGATATATGGAAAGCATAACCATTATGATAAAAAGCTATTGTTCACACCTATTACATGACAGTTTTTCGATGGTGTATTGCCAACTTTTGTGATTGCACGCCCTAGTATTTGGCAGGCTGATCTTTTATGCATTTGTTTCTTCTCATCTCCATTTGAAGCTAGGTCACATTTTTCAAAGACTTGGTGTAAACCAAACAAAAAAATAAACACTACACTTCCAGAATACACCATCCCCCATTAACTTATAACACGTGCACAAAACTATGTACATCTTCAAAAAAATTAAGTTTAGCCCTCCAGATAGGAACAACTGCCCCAACCAGACAGCTGCACCTACAGGCATTACCAAACTTGAAATAAAATGTTGCTCTGCTAATGTGCGTGCTACAGCCTATATTCCAACTTGCACTGATTGCAATCTGTTCTTCTCTCATCTCTAGTCTCCCAGATATAAAAACAGCATGTAAGCTTTCAGAAACCATTAAATTTTAGCCCTAGAAAAAAAAAAGAGCACTGGTTAACTTTAAATAATAAAGTAAACTGCACACTCTTCTATTAAATACACTACTTAGACTGCTATCTCGTGTCCTATTTTTCACTGAACTGCTACTCTCAACATTAGGCTGTCTACAGGTGTTTACAATTATCTGCATGTAAAAGCAGTAAGCAATGAACCTTCATAAATTTTCACTTCTAACAAAACGTACAACTGCCTTCAGCCACAGACTTCTCAACTCCCACTAAACATATGCTAATGAAAAAAATAAGCCAATATCTTTGCAAATGTAAGAAACAACTTTTTTTCCAAAGTTTTCATCATTTTGTATTATTTTTCAAGTCTACTCACTTATAAAAAAAAAAAAAAACAGTTGATTTACAGTTTAAGCCAAGTGCATTAATCTAGACATTCACCCCTGTAAAATGAGAAAATACCTTAATTCTACATAGAATATAAATCATTGTGTTTTTACACCCCACCGCAAGACCACAGCATATTAATATTAAAATTGTTTATGTCCACTTTTCTACTCTTTCTATACTGTAAAGCCTATATTTCTTCCAACTAAAAAAGTATGCGTTTACTTTAGTAAATATAGTCAGAGACCTTCATTTAAAACATCCCTGACTACAAATGCACAAAACTGCTTTACTCTATACAGCACGTACTTCATATCATGACATATTTTACACAAATACTAACATTTTTTTTACTTACAATTACCCCCCCCCCCTTAGTGTCCCTCTAAACATTAATGACAAAGTGGGGTATATGCTTTACACTCCACCCACAAGTTTAATAAACTGAACAAAACTCCAGTCTTTCTCAGATACTTTTTCTTGATAATTATTTATTTTCTCCCCTTTATTCAATAATTTCAATGTTGCTGGTCTTCTCCCGGTTCATCTCCATCTCCCAAACTCCACACTCTGGTTAAAGTCCAAGGTACTCCTGATTCTAGTCAATTCCTCTATTTTTTCTGTCTTTCCCACATTTTCCTTTGGAACACTGGAAAAGGTTTCACTGCTAAACTCAGAGCTTTACTGTCAGAAGAATGAGAAGCAGAGTCCCCTTATGTTTGCTGGCTCACTTTCTGTTGAATAAACATTTCTTTTATTTCCTCCTTAGCATGTTCTGCATCCAAGAATGTCTTTGACCCACCAGGAAAAATGTTCTGAACATAGCTGGATGCAGCAATTTGAATTTCCTGCCTGCTCTTGACATTTCCTGATAGTTGGGATAAATTTGCTTCTCTCCTGCCTGGTATACAGTGAATAATCATTCTCCACAAACGCTCTGCTGTATCCAATTTTTAATGCTTTTCCCATCACAGCACTGTCACAATTAGATCATTCTGTTGGTATGATTACATTATGGATACATGTCTTGGCTGCTTTCTCATGGCCAGGTTTAGACCATGCACTCAATGTGCCCTTTCAATTAACAATCCTACTGTGGAATACCAGTCCAGTTCATTATTTGTGCTTTCATAAAATTAATGTAGTCTTTTCACAGAAGTTTCTCTAGTACAGCAGAAAATCTAAGATAATTTTTCTCTGTTTGCTTTGTCTAACTCGTACTATTTTTTGAAACAGCTCTTCCTAAGAATTCTCATACTCAGAGCCAGACATTTCTTAAATTTTAAACTTTGATTTCTACCGTTTTATCAGCTCATCTGAACAGATAAAGCCATTTTCAGTCTTCTGATACTTGAGTTTGTATACTCATTTGATGTTTAATTTTAATCACTTCCAAGTACATTTGACTTCTCTTTCCTCTAAATTACTGGAATCCATCCATGTCTTGTAGCAAAGCTGAAGATTGATCTGCTTTTCACTTAACAGCTGCAGGATTCTTCCCAGCCAATATGTTTTCACCACCATTTCTTGTTTATTTTCTTTTGGGTTCTCTAAATTTCTTCTTTGCTGGCATCCAGGCACTGTACATATCAGCCAATAAATTAATTTAGCTTAAGCTGACAATATCACTGGTTCTTATTTCTCATTTTTTTCCCACACTGTGGGAGCTGAAATTAAGCTGTTGGGTCAGTGTGTAGCCATCTTGGAAGTCTGGAAAAACTATTTTAGAACATACCAGAAAAAAAAAAAAAAAAAAAAAAAAAAAAGCAGTCATAAAAGCATTGAAAAAAGAAGGCCCTAAAATTGACCCTTGAGGAATATCCTGAGAAATGGCACATTAATCTGAAGGGATACACTCATCTTTGACTCTAAATAAGCAATCTGCAAGCCATATACTGATCCAGTAATAACAAATGAATCAATTTCTAAAGCAGAAAGTTAGCCAAATGAAGAACTGCCAAATGCTTTCAGGTCCAAGAAAGACATAATCAACCATAGTGAAAAAAAAAATCACAACATATCATACACACCGCATCGGTATTAAAAGGGAATCAGAATTGTGACACTAACTTTTCTTACAAATCTATCTTGAACATTGGTCACGAACCAAAACAACAAATGAAAGAACAAGATTTAATAAGGTCTTTTTCCATAACCTTACCCAAATAGGTCAAGAATATTGGCAGACAGCTTGAGTGTCACATCTGTTACCATCCTTAAAGATTGGGACTACAATTGCCATTTGCCAAAGGTCAGGAACTAAATCCATTTGCCAAGAACAGTAAGTTTAGCACTGGAGTGAAAACATTTGATATTCTTCAGAAAAACATTTGGAATACTTAGGGTTAGCAGGAGCACATCTTTAACAGCATCTAAGGCTATCAATCTCAGGTTTAACAGGTCAGTGGTCCTCCTGACATTGTAGCCAAGATGCCATTGAAGGCTGAATTACTACCATTTTGCAATACAGATTTTAGGACATTAGCAATTACACCTTCAGGACTGGCAATATTCCCATTACATCCAAGTACACCAATGCTATCATTATGGGTACCCTAGAAGGTTAACATACTTGTAAGAATGCCTTTGTTGTCAGCAGCAGTGACATTTACTAGAGTGCATTTTCCTGCCAAGTTTTCTTGAACTGGTCTAATTGGTCTGCCGTTGATTTACTAGCTTAGGACAACTGATTTCATCTCTCCAGTAATGCCTTCTGCTGTTGTATAACCTATGTATACTAGAATTCCACCATGGCATCTTGAGTGGCAGCCTTTCTAAAAGGAGCACAAGTCTATCTGGTCCTTAAGGAAAGAAAAAAAATGTTCCAGGAACCTTCAGACATAGTAAAAAAAAGTTTTGACCATTTGTCTACATTTCCTTTCATACTACTGTAGTCAGTCCTGCAGAAACACTGATGTTCTTAACTTGAACTTCTGAAGAGACCCCAATGAAAACAATGGCAAGGCTGAAAATTCTTTAATGGGGACAATGTACTTGCCTTGAGGTTTTGCAAAAAAAGATGCAAAATAACTAGAACTAGTAAATTAGATGTGTGAGCTCCTGGTGGGGCCCAAGACTAAGAAAATGCCTAGCAACCATGAGTATTTTTTCTCTGTTCTTCAGTGAAGTAATATCCAATTAAAATAAATCAAATCACCAGAAAGTATATGGTCCTGCTTTTGCGAGCATTCAAAAAGAAGGGTCATAAAAGTATCTAATTCAGAGGCAGCTCAACTGTGAATTCACAGAATTCTATGATGTTAAGTTATATCAAGATAAATTTAATGTCTTGCCAAAGATTATTTCTGGATGATCAGGATTACACAATAATAAAGACATTAAGTAAGGAATGCCAATACTCCATAGCCACTTTTGTACCCTCTGACCTTGCGATACCCTATATACATTGCTAGATATAGTTGGTCATCTGGCTGAAATCATGTTTTACTAATTAATATTTCAGGGTTCTCGCAGGCTGACAAAGCTGGTCAAGTCTACTACTTTGTTGTGGTTTGTATTAATGGGGAGGAAGCTTTGAATGCTGGCAGTTACACTGGGAAACTTCCCTGTTGGGACAAACAGAATTCAACCCTAGTAAAGGAAACAAAAAAGTTATGCACTCACCATTAGATCTGTGTTGTCCGTTTCTGTCCTTCCTCAACATATGGGTCTCTGATCGGACCTCAGATCCAGCTTTGGATCCAGTGCTCAGGTTCCTCCCCTATCCATAATACCTTGTGTAATGGAATGAGCTCACAAACAAAAGGGAATTTAAAATTACAAAGGTGTTAACAAATAAAACACTGCCTGGATGAGAAAAAGCGTGAAAGAAGTGCAAAGAAGTGCAGGACCACACTGCCTGGATGAGAAAGAAGTGCAGGACCTTCACTAGCCAAGGCAAAGTCAGCTAGAACCATCTCTAAATGGAAACAGGACCAAAAAAAAAAAACTGTACGAGAAAAATAAGGAGGGAGAGGGTGGGAAGATAGTTGACAAAGAATGGAAACAGACAACAGATCTTTCATTATAATAAGAACATAACTTTTGTATCTGATGTTATCTATTCCATCTGTTTCCCAATGTACTTTCACACTAGGGAGACCTTACAGAAGGATATTCCAGAGCACAGCTGAAACAAAAGGAGGCTCTAGATCTGGAGTGCATACTTATAGTGTGATGAAGGTATGTACCTTGAACCAGGTAGTTGCAGCGTACATGTCCTCAACTGGAACACTACAAAAAAAAGGTTGCAGACGAAGCCACAGACCAGATGGAATAAGCCTTTGAAGTCGAAGGAAGTGGCAATCCACTTTCTTGATAAACAAAGGAAATGCACTGTGACAAGCAGCGTGAAAGGGTGACTTTAGACACTGTTTTCGCAATATGCTGAAGATAAGGACACATAACTGATCAGATTTCCTGAAAGGTTTCAGCCAATTAAATAAAAATGTAACCAATGATGGACATGTAGCAAATGCAAAGTATATTCACCTTCGTTTGAAATTTTTGGGAAGAGCACTGGAAGATATACTGACTGAATAATGGATGATTAAGAAGCCACCTTAGGAAGAAAAGTTGTTTTTTTAGTGACACACTGTGAAAAATTAGGGAAGTTTTTAAGATAGAGCTTGTAGCTCAGAAATTCTCCCAGCAGAAGTGATACCCACCAGAAACAAAGTCTTCCATGATAAAAACTTAATTTCAGCCCTAGCAGCAGGTTCAAATGGAGAGCTAGTCAAAGCCTGTAGCACAATAGTAATATCCCATGGAGGGACTGGATGCGTGCGTGGAGGACATAGTAGAAAGATACATAATAAGCCTTGGATAATCCGAGAAACTCAATGGGCGTATGACTCATCTTCATGAAAAGGGGCTATAGCATCTAACTGACCCCTATTGTGGAATACCTGGCTAGACATTGGAAGAGGTATGCAAGAAAGTCCAAAACTGCTGGAAGGGGGTTGAGAAAGGGTTAATATATTTTTTCAATCATCCAAATAGAAAACCTTTTCCCATTTATAAATTTTCCTAGTCAAGTTTTTTTGGGGAAGACAAAATGTGAACAACTGAAAACCTGGTATGCCAAACCATTACTGGAACTAGAGAAACCATGCAGTCAGCTTGAGGGACTGAATGTTCAGGTGAGGTGACAAAGGGTGAGATAGAATATCTGGGTCAAGGCCTAGTACCCAGGGACAGTGGACTACATGAGGCCACAGGAAGGGAAAAGAAATGTGTAGAGGCCAACAAGGGGCTATGAGGATGACTGACCTTCATCAAGGATGCTTTCTGAAGAAAATTTGGAATCAGGGCATCAAAGGAAAGGTGTAAATGAGTCCTAGGGGCCAAGGGTGCATCAGAACAGCCCTGGGGAACTCCCTCACGCCAGAAACTAGAGCGAAGAACTTGTTGCGTTTGGTGATGTGAGGAGAGGCGAAGAGATCATAACAAGCTCAGTCAGTCCCAATGGCTGAAAATCTGCTATGTTACTAATGGATTCAAGGACCATTAATGAGGAAGTAGGCTAAATCTGCTCAATCTGTCCACAGGGATACTGGATTTCCCAGGGACAAGACTTGCAAATTAGAAAGCAATAAGAAGACCGTATCCATTGCCACATTCTCATTGCCTCTCGACACAAAGAATAAGGGCTGGTTCTTTTCTGCTGCTGTACCAAATAACTGTATGTTGTCTGAACAGTCAGATATAGCACCCAAAGGGAGTGAGTCCTAAAAGGCCTACATCTCTAAGAGGACTGCTCATCTCCAGTATATATTGATGTGAAAACTGATCACCATTTGGGACCAAGTGCCTTGGACTGTCTTTCCCCAATAATGCCCCCCCATTGGGAAGCATCCATGGTCACTGTGGTTTGCAGGGAAAAAAGAATGAAAAGACATCCTTGTAGAACATGGATATTCTAGCCAACACTGTATGCAAATTTTGCAGAAGTCTTTCCTAGTGATTCCAATGAACATGGGTTGCTCCCAGACTGACCAGATTCCATTGAAGGGCTCACAAGTAGACTCTGACTAGTGGCAGTAATGTGATGGAGGCTGCCATGCAGCCTAGAAGGCAAAAAAATTAAGTCTCCTTGATGGCTTCTGGTGAGATGACATCTTGGGCTCGTTTACGAAGGGATGTAACTCTTGACTGAGGGAGGTTATTTTAAGTCCAAAAATGTGCTGATGAACTCTAGAGTCTGCACTGCTTGTAGCCTGGACTTTTCACTATTCACTGTAATCCCAAAGTCTTTGTACAGTTGAAGCAAAGAGTCCCTGGCTTGAACAAGTACATGCCTGAAGGGGTGGTGATGTTGTCCATATATGGGAATACCATGAAACCCTGCAGTCATACATGAGCTGCCACCACTGCTATACACTTAGTGATCACCCAGGGGGTTGTGATGAGACCAAAGGGCAGAGCTCTGAATTGGTAATGACTGGCTCTCAGACGAAGTGAAGGTACTTCCTGGAGCATCTGTCCATCTTTATGTGGTAGCATGCATCTTTAATATTTGATAGAGCGCATCCAGTCATTCTTTTTCAGTAATGGAAGAATGGAATGAATGGCCTTAGGTTCCCATTTTTCTTTGCCACTAAAATGAATTATGAGCAAGTTCTGGAGGGACCTTTTTGATGACTTGATTTTTTAGAAGCTTCCTTACTTTTGAAGTGGCTTCTTCCCTTTACAAGGGTGAAACATTGGGAATTCTTTTGGGGCATAAAGGAAGGTTGTGGAAAGGAATGACATAGGTGCAGAGAATCATAACCAGGGGCTATTTGTTTTGAGTGATGGACATCCAAGTTATTGGGTACAGGGATAAGCCCCCTCTTCCCAGACTGCCTCCAGTGTGTGACAGTCAGGCAACCATTCAAGAGTACTGGAAAGACCTCTCCAAGAAAGGACCCCCTGAAGCCTTGGTTGTACAAGCCATCTCTGCCCCTTGAGCAATGTCCATTATAAAAGAGATTCCCCCTCTGCCTCAGGGAGCTCTTTCTCCAGAAGCGTCCGATGCAAAGCTCTGTGATTTAAAAAAACATTTTTCCTTCCTTCTGGTTCCTGAAGAAGGTCCTTAGAAGGGTAGCAAATTTGGCCCCTACAGCAGATCGTGATTTGCCATCCTTTTGACTTCTTGAGATGGTCTCTAATTCTGCGATCAAATGGAGTTGATTCATCATATGAGGCACTGACAAAGAATATCTTAAATGCTCCAAAAGAAAAATCATACAGCCACGACCAGGCATGTCTTCTTTGGACATGCCTCTGCCAGCTGCTTTAGACACACCCTCTATGGCATTAGAGATAAGGTGCATAGAGTCACTAGATTGTGACCGTCGAGTACCCAACTGTGAACCAATGAATTTTTTTCGATCCATAGTCAAGATCCTTGGGAGGGAATTAGTGATTTCCTCTGTCAAATTGTCTGGAAATGAGTGACCTGTGCCAGGTAATTAAGCGTTCCCACCAAAAACAGACACTTCTCAAATCTGTCCACTGTAAGTCGCTAGCTATTTGGTTGACAGACAGAGTAACTTTTTTCCGCAAGCTCCTTTTTTGTGACTGTTGCGACTACCACAGAATCTACTGTGGGACCCTTGCTCCAATAGGGATGGTCTTTGGGAGCAACCAAAAACTTCAGGCTTTTTGGAGAAAGCTCAGCTGTGTCTGGTTCCTTCCACGCCTGGGAGGAGATCAGGTCTATCATCTCAACAGCCAAGGGGACTACCAAAGAAGTAGATGGCCAGAACAGAAAGCCTCAAGAAAAACTGATTCCTCCAGAGAAAGCACTTGGGGGACCAACCCCCTTTCTAAGTAGTTCAACAATCTGTCTTGAATAAGACATCCTCAAGGGGAAAAACAGGAGAACCTACTCCCTCATCAACGTCAGTGTCAATGGTCAAGGACTGCTCCAGGAATCCAAGCGTCTCCACTTACTCATGCTTCTTGTGGACCTCCTCTGTGGATTGTTCAGGGCAAGAATCAAGAAATCGAGATCTCTCTTGGGAGGACAGACTTCCAGAAACTGTCTGACTGGACCAAGACAGCAGGCTGCAAATCCTGGGAAATCCTATGAGGATGGTTGGATCTGGTTCAAAGAGTAGACATATCTCTAGGATGAAAGAGTATTCTCTCAAAAGCCTAGAATATAGAGCTCGACATGGATATGGGGAGTACTGCTGTCGGACCCGAAACTCCTGAAGGTGGCTCAACCCTAGAAGCCATTTGGCAGGGATCCATGGTTGTCGGAGCGAAACTACCAACTGTTGATGCCTGTAGAAGGAAAGGATCCCAAAACCTCAGATCTGATCACATTCTATCAGAGTCGGCATCAACAGCTTCTGAGCAGACTTCGGAGAACTCAGAGTTTAAGTATGAAGCCTCAACTCCAATGCAGATCTGACATGGGCAGGAGTCAGATCCAGGGGCTCTGAAAAGGAGCCATTAAGGAAGAGGAAGAAATTGTACTTTCTGATCATGGAGTACTCCCCAACTGTATCTTGGTCTGAAGGCAACACTTTATCATTCTGTACATGTCGCTTCAGTGAGGGTATGAGAAAACCTAGCTGAAGGAAGGAGGCCTATAAGGATAATAGAGTCTCTATCTTGCAGGACTTTAGATCAAAGCCTAGGGGAGATAGGATTCAGAGAATACCTAGGTGATGTTATGGATCCAATAATTACCAGATCCAAAAAGAGTGCCGGCTACAATGGTCTAAAGATCTTTGGTGGAGCAGATAAAGGTGTCAGATCCAGAGATATTTTATTTATTATTTTGGGGGGGTGATTTCTCTTTCTCTCTCTTTTTTCAGTCTCCTTCAGTTTCTCTCTGGAATTATTATCCACTTTTGAGAACGAAGATGGAGAAGGGGAAGAAACAGCAGCCACAGACTACCCTGATCCTGAAGAGTGCTCATTTCCTGTGGTAGTTTGTAGTAGACCCTTTAAAAATTAGCATGTTTCTTCTCCCTCTGAGGACTCTACCAAAAACCTCACAGATAAAGCAGGCATCAACATGAGAGGGCTCTAAGCAATACATGCACTTCTCACATATACCAGAACTGGGTAGCTTGTGAGAGAGCAAGCTACACATTTTTTTAATCTGGAGGGCTTATCAGCCATCCTCATAAACAAAGAAAAAAATGCGTCTTACAAGAAAAAGCAAGTAATAATACACGTTTATCTACTAAACCAATACTTTAAAATTTTATGAAAAAAGGCCCCAAAAGAGCAAGGAGGAGATAAAGGGGAAGGAAACAGCAATTGTAAACGCTAGAGAAGAAAAGAGCAAAATCTGAAGTACTTTATCTATCTTTTTTGACAAAAAAACACTCCTGAACACCATGATCTGTCAAGCGCTTATGGCAGCAAATGAGATCGGGGGTAGCTTGTTCCATTACACAAGGAATTATGGGCAAGGGGAAGAGCCTGATCACTGGATCCAAAGCGTGATCAGAGAGATAGAGACCCATATGTTGACGAACATATGGAAAAGACATCAGATCATGGGTTGTTAGACGTCGCTTCCCACAAAAACACATGGCTAGAATTAGCAAGAGATTACATTTGGCTGTTACAAATGCTATTAAATCTGACCTTACCAGAGAGGACACAACAGTGGGTGGAGTGGAGAGTTTCCCATTACCTGTGAGTACTAGGTCCAAAACGTCTGCACTTCTAGTAGGCATACGCACTAACTGGAATCTGTGCCTGCAAGTTTGGGGTTGTGCAATATTCCCAGTTTATAGAGGGATAATCAAGTCACCCAAGAGTATGGTATTTGGTTGAACAGTGAGTGTTTCCAATATGTTTAAGTATGAGCTATGGGTTTCATGGGATAGAGGGTGACCTATAGTAAGAAGTTATGTCTTACCATAACGTTCCATGTTAGTTGTCTTCTTCTCGCCTTCTTTCTTGCTGGATGGGTTCGGAGCCGATCCTCGGCTCCGACTCGGCCTATACTATAGCTCGAGAGCTATTTTTACCAGCTCGAGGCAGCCCTATATCCCACAATACCATGCGCTAACTCCCCAGATCTCGTTTGGAAGCTAAGACATAGTATAAAAAGTAATATTATAATAATAATATTATAATCCTCTTCTACGAGTACAGATTACCTGCTAGTAACACTAAGGATACCAGGAAAGACGCAACATATTGTATCTCCAGAAATGGAAGGACTCAGAACCTAGAGTCTATCCAGGCTAGGGGGCAGGAGGGAGGGACGCAAGAAAGAAGGTGAGAAGAAGACAACTAACATGGAACGTTATGGTAAGACATAACTTCTTAATGTTAAGTTCATTCTCACCTTCATTCTTGCTGGATGAGACAGCGTCCCTAGCATCTTAGTCCTGGGTGGATCAATGAAACAGACTCCAGAGTACAGTGGAACCAAAATCAGCTCTATTTCTGGAGGCTAGATCAAGCTTGTAATGGGCAATAAAGGTATGTTTAGACGCCCATGTAGCTGCTGCACAAATGGCATCTAGTGGTAACCTTGCTTGAAAAGCCATTGAAGTTGATAGTGCCCTGGTTGAATGAGCACTAGGCCTAGATGGTAGTTGCCTGTGTCTCAACTCATAGATCAAGGTAATAATAGATGTCAGCCATCTGGAAAGAGTAACTTTCAATACTGGAAGCCCTTTCTTGCCTGCAGCATAAGAGAGGAAGAGCTGGTCTGACTTTCTGAATTGTTTTGTCCTGTCTAGGTAATACCGTAATTGGCGATGAACATCTAATGAATGTAATTTTGGTTCAGCCCTGTTGGTATAGTCTGGGAAAAAGACGGGCAAATCAATGGAGTGGTTTAGATTTGCTTCCGATAACACTTTTGGTAGGAAGGAAGGGTTTGTTCTGAGAGTTACCCTATCTTTATGAAAAACCAAATAGGGAGGACGGAGACAAGGCTTGAAGTTCCGACACCCTTCTGGCAGATGTTATAGCTACTAAAAACAGCGTTTTCCAAGAAAGAAGTTTGAGGGAGCAAGAAGTTGCCGGTTCAAAAGGGGGTAGAATTAGTGAGGTTAGAACTAAATTCAAATCCCATTGTAGGGGTGGATCTTTGACTGGAGGTCTGAGCAGCAAGATGCTCTTGAGAAAGGCTTTACAGAGTTTGTGGGACATATTTGCTTCCGAGAGTCCAACATGAAAATTAGCAATGGCCACTAATTGTACCCTGATAGTGGCCGATGATGACCCCGAATGAAAAAGCTCCACCAGAAAGTCTAGAACCTCATGAATGGGTGCATGGAAAGGATCCAAGGATCTAGTTTGTGCCCAGTGTGAAAAACGCTTCCATTTACTCGCATAAGTCTTCCTAGTATTAGACTTATGGGAAGCCAGAATGATACCACGAACAGGAGGAGAAATAAGGGGAAGCCTGGCTATGGCTGGAAGTGGAGCAACCAAGCTGTGAGGTTGATGGAATGTAGAGACTGATGCAGCTTGCCCGTGAGGTGGGTAAACAGATCCGGAAGGGGTTCCAGATGCCAAGGCTGTTCCAGTAGGTATTTGTGCAGGAACGGGAACCAAACTTGTCGAGGCCAAAATGGGGCAATGAGGATCATTTTGGATCTCAATGCGGTTGCTTTCTGAATTAGTTGCGGGATCAATGGAAAGGGAGGAAAGGCATAAAGAAGACCCCGGGGCCAAACGTGAACAAGAGCATCTCTGAGGGGCTGGCCTGGTAGAGGAAAAAGTGTGAAGAAGTCGAGGCACTTGCTGTTTTGCAGAGTTGCGAAAAGGTCGCAGCAAGGCTGGCCCCACTTCCGAAAAATTCCGTCTACTACCGCTTGATTTAGAGACCACTCGTGAGGCATGAGGATAGTTCTGCTCAATCTGTCTGCTATGGCGTTGGACTTCCCGGGGATGTGCGTTGCTATCAGAAACCGTTGAGATGAAATCGCCCATTGCCAAAGTCTGAGTGCTTCTCGACAGAGGGGGTAGGACCTTGTTCAGCCCTGCTTGTTTATGTACCACACCACAGACATATTGTCCGTTTGAATTGCTACAGTCCCCGTGGGAAGAGAGCTCTGAAGGGCCTGCAACGTCAAAAGCACCGCCCTCATCTCCAGGACATTTATGTGCAGGTGGCATTCTGACTGTTGCCAAGTGCCCTGGACAGTCCTGGCCTGATAATGCCCCCCCCCCCCCACCCGATCAGGGAGGCATCTGTTGTGACAGTGGCAACTGGAGGGGGGAGAACAAAGGGTCTGCCCTGAAAAAGCTGAGGGGAAACCATCCACCAGGAGAGATGTTTCTTGCAAGATGGGGTTATCAAAATGTTGTGGGTCATTGGCAGCTGTTGAAAGGACCACTGAGAAAACAGCATCCATTGAAGGAGTCTCATGTGGAAGCGGGCTAATGGAAGTAGAAGAATCGCCGCCGCCATGAGGCCCAACACTTTCAATACTAGCTTGACTTGGACTATGCTGGGCTGAAACAGAAGCTGAACATTCCGCCTTATGTCTGTCACTCTCTGAGGTGGTAATGTTGCAGACATTTCTGTGGTGTTTAATACGGCGCCTATAAAGTTTATACATTGACAAGGCGACAAGGAGGACTTTGCAAAATTTATAGAAATACCCAGGCTGTTGCAAAGTTGGATAGTATAATCCCTGGCCATTATGAGATCCTGTTTGTTGGCAGTGGAAATGAGCCAGTCGTCTAAGTATGGAAACACCTGGAATCCTTTCTGTCTCAGGTTAGCCGTGACCACTGCCAAACATTTGGTGAACACCCGGGGGGCTGTGGTGAGACCAAAGGGCAGGGCCCTGAATTGAAAATGACCGACTCCCAGCCGGTAGCGGAGAAACCTCCTGGAGCGCCTGTGTATTTTTATGTGGTAGTACGCGTCCTGGAGGTCTAACGAGCACATCCAGTTGTCTCTGCCCAAAAAGGATAGAATGGACTGCAGTGTTACCATCCGAAATTTTGTCTTTAATACATAGTTGTTTAACCTGCTGAGGTCCAAAATGGGTCTCCAATCTCCTGTCTTTTTTGGTACCAAAAAGAATCTGGAGTAGATTCTGGATCCTAGCTGATCTGCTGGGACTGCCTGGATGACTCTTTTGTTTAACAGCTTTTTTATTTCTAGCTGAGCCTGACCCCTTTGTGCGGGTGGTACGTCTGGTAGGGGTTTTGGCGGTTGTACCGGAGGGAAAGTGAAAGGAATTTTGTAACCCTCTGATATGATCTTCTGTACCCATGCGTCTTGGGAGATGGATTGCCAGGCTTCCGGGTACAGAGATAATCTTCCCCAGACTGCCTCCGAAGGCAGACAGTCAGGCAGCTTCTCAGGGATGCTGAAAGGGTTGGTCAGGGAAAGATTCCCTGGAACCCTGGTTTTGTGGACCCCCTCTGCCCCTGGGGCGGCGTCTGTTATTATTCCCCCCTCTGCCTCTAGGGGGAAATTCACCACGTGCGGCAGGCGCGACTCCCTGTGGTTTGCGGAACCACATCTTTTCACCCCTCTGTCCTTTAGGATAAGGTCTAGAAGGCGTGGAAAAACGGACTCCCACGGCAGAGAGAGTCTTACCATCTTGCTCGCATCTGGTGAGGGTATTCACCTGAGGTCCGAACAATTCCGAACCGTCAAAGGGGGTGTTGGTGAAGGATGCCTTGAAGGGGTCGGCAAAGTTACAGAGTCGCATCCAAGCGTGACGTCTCAACGCAACGCCTGTGCCAGCGGCCCTACTCGCTCCATTGGCTGCATAAGAGATTAGCCGCATGGAGGATTTAACAATGGAGTTCAGGGCAGCCAGCTGAGAGTTTATTTTGTCCTTAAATCCCGCAGCAGAAGGATCCTGTACCGTTTCACCCAGCTCTGTGAGCAAGTCTCTCTGAAAGCAGGTGAAATGACAAATAGTTCAGCGATCGCATAGAAAATGTCACTGAAGCAAAGGTCCGCTTGCCGTACCTGTCCATGGTCCTGGACTCTTTGTTAGGAGGATGAACAGGTACAGAAGGATCAGCTAATTCCTTCTTCGTGGCTGCTGCTACCACCACAGCATCAACTGAAACACCTTTGGTGAGAAAGGATTTGTCATCTGGTGCAGAAATAAATTTAGAAGGCCTCCTAGGGGTAGGTTCCATTGAATCAGGAGCTGCCCACGCCTTTCTAGCCACTACCTCCATTAGTGGGTCGAAAGGGGGAGACACCCAGGAGGTGGAAGGGCGAGATCCAAAGGCGTCAAGGTAAACAGACTCATCCTCGGAAGGTTTGAGAGTGGACCAATTTCCCCTCTGTCTTAGGATCTCCAGGATATCTGAAAAGGAGACATCCTCAGAGGGGGATCTGGGGGAACCCTCAGACTCATCCAAGTCGGTGTCCGACGTGACAGACTCGGGGGAGTCTATGTGCTTCCTCTTGCACTTGCTTTTCCTAGGGGGTTCCCCTGAAGCTTCAGGGGAGCCCTCGGAAGAGGAGGAGACAACCAAAGTGGGTACCCTACGCTTTGGATCTCTGCTGTCGGGTATAGGAGGGTGGCCAGAGACAGTAACAGGCACTACAGAGGGAGGAGCCGCAGAACTTAACCTTGGGGTGGACACTGGGTTCAGCACACTCCTCATCACCTCGAAGGCTCCCCTATCAGACAACAAAGGTAGCCCCGGCTCCGAAGAGGCCGGAACCGACAGAGAAGGCTCGGAGAATGATGTTGGGGCCGAACTAACCAGAGCCGAAGCTCCGAGAGGGAGAGCGGGGGTCGGACAAGGATCTGATGCCACTCGCCCCCTTTCGGAGCAGACAATGGAGTCCCGGCACCCGGACCTCTCCACGGACGGAACCAATAAAGAGGTCGGAGCCGACGACACCGGAGCCGAAGGAGGAGGTATCGGCTCAGACGTGGGCATGGTCACGGATCTGACGAACTCCGGCTCCGAACTCGAGAGATGAGTCGAAGGAGGAATGGATAACTGTATCGAAGGAGCCACAGTCTGGTGAGATGGGCTCTGAAGCATTTGGGCCAGCGCCTGAGATTTTATGAGTCTACTGACCACCCTCTCGATGTCGTGATCAGAGAGCCTGGAAGACCTCGATGAATGAGTCCTATGACTCTGCTCCGATAGGAGGGGGGACCTCGGAGCCGATCTGACGGACTCTAAAGAAGGGGACCTAGAGCGCTTGCGTGCTGGGGTCGGCTCCGATGATGGTCTCTAAGCGGAACCCACTTTGCTCGCCTCGGAGCCAGCCGGAACAGAGGTCGGAACCGTCTCGACAACACCAGCCCTCTGCTCAGAAACTGGAGCCGAGGGTTTGGCGGTTTTTGATGACTTCCCAGAGCCAGACTTGGATGGGGAGTCATCAGGCTTTAACAAGCCACTTAGAATGAGCTTGTTACGCCTTTCCTGCAGGACTCTTGAACTAAATCCGTGACAAGTGGAACAAGAGTCCTGCAGGTGTAAAGGCCCCAAGCAATAGACACAAGTGTGACGGTCTGTCAGAGACATTTTCTGACAGCACGAGTCACACTTCTTGAATCCCGAGACCTTAACGTCTTTGGACATTGCCCTAAAGACAGTCACTCAATCAGCACACACACTCGCTCACTTACACACAAGGGGGAGATGAGGGGGCTGACTAGAACAACACACACACACACACACACACACACACACACACACACACACACACACACACACACACACACACACACACACACACACAGGGGTGAGTAAATGGAAAAACTAAAGCCTGTAGGCCTGATTATAAAAGTTAACTACAGGGGTGGGTAGGGCTTACGAAACAAACACTATTAAGTAATATCGATAGGGAACAAAAGTAGGGAAAATAACCTAATAAAACTACCTCAAAAAATACAAACTTTGTTGAAAATTCCTTTTACTGACCTGAGCCGGTAAAAAAGGCAACCTCGCAGCGAAGTGGCAAATGAGATCTGGGGAGTTAGCGCATGGTATTGTGGGATATAGGGCTGCCTCGAGCCGGTAAAAATAGCTCTCGAGCTATAGTATAGGCCGAGTCGGAGCCAAGGATCGGCTCCGAGCCCATCCAGCAAGAATGAAGGCGAGAATGACAACTTAACATCTTGCATTATATGGTATGAGATTTTGCCTAAGGTAATATGAACATGGAGAAACTCCAGTGCATCATCCAGTTTAAACAACCTAGAGCTATGCTTATGTAGATCGAAACATCTCCACCTTTAGTCCCTATCTGTGCATTGGCTGATCTAATTGTGAGGAAGGCAATGAAGCCTTGAATACCAGGGATACAGAGATATGGCTTAAAGTTGCAGAGAGTAACTGCACAGAGGATGTCTGCATTCTCCAAGATGAGGACAGCAAGGGAGGGCAGTGGGGCTTCGTGTGTAGACTCCTGGCATTGAGCAGTAACTTTTAGTTATGTACTCACCATAACTTCAGATGTTTGGGATCCATCTCGCCTACATTCTGAATGATGGGTTCGGAGCCGATCCCTCGGCTCCGACTCGGCACGCTTATGCCAAAGAGCGAAGTCTCTTATTGGCTGAGCTTACTATATCCCAGGATGCAACACTACCAGTCCCCCAGATCTAGTTTGTCCGCATACATGCACACACGCATACCCTGCTTATATAACATCGTCAGATGAAACAAGATAAAAACAGTTGAACTTCAACCGTTCAATCTCTTCTGATCTGCAAGGCAGGGGGAAGGAGGGTGGGTATCAGGAATGTAGGCGAGATGGATCCCAAACATCTGAAGTTATGGTGAGTACATAACTAAAAGATGTTATGTGATCCTATCTCGCCTACATTCTGAATGATGGGACAGCGTCCCTAGCACCTGAATCCTGGGTGGCTCACTGGAAAACACTCCTGAGTACCGTGGAACCAAATGATGCTCGTCCTTTAGATGCCACATCCAATTTGTAGTGGGAAATGAAAGTGTGCGGGTTGGACCAAGTAGCCGCAGCACAAATTTCCGATATAGCGAGCTTGGAATGAAAGGCTATAGAAGTAGCCATAGCTCTGGTAGAATGAGCTTTGATAGATGATGTAAGTTGTTTATTCAAGAAGAATAGGCCTGAGTTATGCAATCTCTGATCCATTTTGAGATTGTAGCTTTTGTGATGGTTTGGCCCAATTTATTATCTGAGAAGGACACAAACAACTGGTCTGACTTACGGTTGCTGAGTCCTGTCTAAATAGAAGCGTAATTGCCTGTGAACATCCAATTTATGGAGAGTGTATTCTGCTTCATTAGAGAATTTTGGAAAGAAAACTGGTAGCTCTAGAGATTGTTGAAGACAGAAACTAGAACAGACCTTTGGGACAAAGGATGGATTAGGCCTAAGTGATACTCTATCCTTGTGGAAAATCAAGAACGGTGGTTTAATAGACAGGGCTTGAAGCTCTGAGACTCTTCTTGCAGAAGTAATAGCCACTAAGAATGCCGTTTTCCAAGACAGATATTTTAATTCGCATGTAGCAGCCGGTTCAAAAGACAGAGATGTTAATGCGCGAAGCACCAAATCAAGATCCCACGGAGGTGCAGGATGAAAAACTGGTGGTCTTAACAGACTCGCACCTTTAATGAACGTTTTGCATAGTCTGCTGCTCATCAAAGGAGGATCCGTGGATTCATGGAATTTAGAGATAGCCGCTAGTTGGACTTTAATAGTTGAGACAGAAGATCCCTGATTAAACAGGGATGTTAAGAATTTCAAAACCTCTGGGACAGGAGCAGTGATAGGGTCTAAGCCCTTGAGTTGAGCCCAGATAGCAAACCTCTTCCACTTACTGAGGTACAATTTGTTAGTGGTGGGTTTGTGGGCCGAAGATAAAATGTGAACAACTTCCGGGTCTAGTGTGTGCCTTCTAACTAAGGTTGGAAGTGGAGGAGCCAAGCTGTCAATTTCAAAGATTGAAGGGACTGATGCCAATGTCCCGACTGATGGATTAGCAAATCCGGGATCAGGTCTAAGGTCCACGGATCGTCCACTGCATGCTTTTTCAGGTAAGGAAACCATATCTGACGAGGCCAGTATGGGGCAATCAGAATCATTGAAGACCCCAGTTGAGAAGCTTTTTGAATAACTTTGGGAAGGAGTGGAATTGGAGGAAAGGCATAAAGTAGCCCTGTTGGCCAAGGTTGTGCTAGAGCATCCATGGCTGGTACTTCCCGATGTGGAATCAAGGAGTAGAACCTTTGGCACTTGGTGTTTTGTGGAGTTGCAAATAGGTCGCAGCACGGCGTCCCCCATCTCTTGAAAACCTGGGCTGCTACTGTGCGGTTTAGAGACCATTCGTGAGGAGAGAGAATTGTCCTGCTTAATTTGTCCGCCAATACATTTGACTTTCCCGGGATGTGGGTCGCTACCAAGAAGCGGTTGGTAGCTACAGCCCATTCCCACACTCTCATGGCCTCTCTGCAAAGGGGATACGATCTGGTCCCTCCTTGTTTGTTCAGATACCAAACCACCGACATGTTGTCTGTGTGGATGGCGATGATGCCCTGAGGAAGAAACTTGTGTAAGGCCTGTAGGGATAGAAGTACAGCCCTCATCTCCAACACGTTGATGTGGAGAAGAGCTTCGTCCGGAAGCCAGGAGCCCTGAACTAGCCTGCCCAGACAATGCCCCCACCCTATCTGGGAGGCATCTGTCGTCAGGGTAACCACTGGAGGGAGAACAAAGGGTTTTCCCTGATCCAAGTTGGATGTCTGAAGCCACCAGCGAAGGTCCCTTTGCATATTTCCGTAATCATGATGTGATGATTGAGGGAAGATCCTGAAAGGACCATTGAGTTGACAAGAGCCACTGAAGAATCCTCATGTGTAATCTTGCTAGAGGAACTAAAAGAACCGTGGCAGACATTGAGCCTAAAACCTGTAGGACCATCCTGGCTGGGGCTTTGGATCTCGAGATCAGAGCTTGAACTTGGCCCTGTAAAGTTCGGATCCTTTCGGCAGGAAGAAAGACGCATCAATCTTGAGTCTATCTCTGCTCCTATAAACTTTATGCTGAGAGGGCAGCAAGACAGACTTTGAGCAATTGAATGTAATCGCTAGGGAAACACCCAGCAAGATGGTGACTTTGAGGTTGTCCATTAGTAGATGCCTGGTGGTGGCAGTCAGGAGCCAGTCGTCGAGATAGGGAAACACTTGGAATCCAAGACTTCTCAGGTGAGCCGTCACTACTGCCAAACACTTGGTGAACACCCTGGGGCTGTGGTGAGACCAAAGGGCAGAGCACAAAATTGGTAATGACTGACTCCCAGGCTGAAGCGCAGATACCTTCTGGACGCCTGATGTATCGGTATGTGATAATAGGCGTCCTTGAGGTCTATGGAGCACATCCAAACATCCTTCTCCAACAACGGAGAATGGATTGTAACGTGACCATTCGAATTTGGATTTCGTGACGGATTGGTTCAGTCTGCTGAGATCCAATATTGGTCTCAGGTCCCCTGTCTTTTGGCACTAAAAGAACCTGGAGTAATTTCCTGATCCGATCTGGTCTGTGGGGACCGGTTGGATGACTCCTTTTCTAGCAGCTTTAAAGCTTCTGCGGCTGCTATTTCCCTTTGACTGGGTGGTGGGTCCGGGATTCTCTTGGACGGTGGGGGTGAGTATTTGAATGGGATGGTGTAACCTCCGGCAATGATCCGAAGCACCCATCTGTCCTGAGTGATTGACTCCCAGGCTTTTAGGTGCTTGGCAAAACGACACCCGACTGGCTCCGGAGCAGCATAGCCGGGCAATCCCTCATGACGTGTGGGAGGCTGAAGAGCCACGAAAGGACTCGCGGTCTCCAGAATTGCGGGCCCTCTGCCGCCTCTGGGACGGCGTCTCCCTGAAAAATTTCCCCGCCCTCTGCCTCTGGACGGGGAATCTTCCTGCTGTTGGGAGAAAAACTTGCGAGATTTGGAACCACATTTTCCCCTCCTTTAGCCTTGGGGTAAGGCCGAAGGGAGTGGAATAACGGCACCTACGGCAGATAACGTTTTCCCTCTTGCTCACAGCGGTAAGGGTGTCTTTCACCTTGGGTCCAAACAATGAGGACCCATCAAAGGGAGCGTCGGCGAAGGAAGATTTGAAGGCCTCCGAACTGACACAAGCGGAGCCAGGCTTGTCTCACGAGAGCCACGCCTGTGCCTGCCGCTCTACCCGCCCCTTCGGCCGCATAGGAAATGAGCCTCATGGACGAGTTAGAAATTGACGTAAGGATAGCCAACTGAGAGCTAACCGACTGGGCTAGCTGCTCAGGTAGGTTACCCGAGAGGAATCTGACAACTCCTTGACCAGATCCCTCTGAAGCCTGGTAAAATGTGCCAAATAATTCAGAGACCTTAAGGTAAAGGCCGCTGAAGTCAGGGTGCGCTTCCCGTACCTATCCATACTCCTAGACTCCTTATTAGAAGGATGGACGGACGTTGAAGCCTCTGCCACGTCCTGTTGTGTAGCAGATGCCACCACCATGGCATCTACAGCCACGCCTTTAGTAAGGAACTCCTTCTCGGGGAGCAGATAAAAATTTATTTGGACGAGAAGGGACTGGTTCCACGGTATCTGGATGTTCCCACGCCCTTCGACAAACTAAATCCAGAAGCTCGTCGAAGGGCGGAGACACCCAGGAGGCGGAGGGCTGAGCCCCAAAGGCCTTGAGGAGCACTGACTCGTCAGCAGAGGGGGGTTTGGATATCCAGCCGCCTCGTTGTTTGAGGATCTCTAAGATGTCTGCAAATGAGACATCATCCGAGGACGACTGGGACCCCTCTGCATCATCCATATCAGTGTCCGATGTAATAGACTCGGGGAGTCCACGTGCTTCCTCTTGCACGATCTCTTCCTTGGGGGTTCCTCTGAAGACAACTCGAAGAACCCTCAGGAGGAGGGAACCCCACTGGGGTAACCTCAGGCCTCGGGCCCCGCCGGCTACGGACAGGGGGACCGCCAAAGACCCAGGCCCCCCGCCCAGGGGAGGTGCTGGTAAAACCGGAGAGATGGCAAGAGGACTTGGCCAAGGCACTCCTCATGGCCCTGAAAGCCGGACCCCAGAATCCCGGAGTGTCCGGACTCGAGCCGTGATAGCCGACGGAAGTCCCGCAGCCGGGCACCGAGGGGAGGCTCGAACCGAAAGCATAGGTCCCGAAACATCACCCCGGGTCCAGCCGAAGAAGTCCGCAGTACCAAACTCGGACCCGGCCCGGTTGGAGTAAGGGTCGGAGCCGACCCTGAGATCTCCACCGGCTCCAACAGCACCTGCTCCGGAGCCAAGCAGTCGGAGGAGGAATGGCAATGGGTGGGCCAAGGTCATCGGCTCCAAACCAGCTGGGCGGAACCGAAACAAATTTTGGAAGACTGGGGACTGGAACAGTCTTTGGAGCACCCTGTCTATATCAGAATCCGACATCCTCAAGACCGAGAGGAAACAGAACGGGTTGAGAAGGCCTCTCCATCGGCCCCAAAGGGCTAGGGGACCGGCCCCGAGGCGACTCGATGAGTATCGGCGCCGAGGGAATACTCACAGCAGATTCCATCGGTGCCGAGGTAGACTTCGCGCCGAGGAGGAAGTGTCTGAGCGGGACCCTTGTCGGCTCCGAGAGCAGCGGAGCCGGCGAAGGTGACCCGCCTCGATGCCCCAGCCATCGGCTCGAAGCCAGAGGAGTCGATACTGGTGGCATCGAGGCAGACTGTTCAACCTCGGCTCCAAGTCTTTGGAGCCAAGGAGAGGCCTGCCTAAGTTTCTTGGCAGTCGGATCCGACGGACTGGTCGGAACCGAAGCCCTTTTCTTTTGGCGGAGCAGGAGAGGATGCCAAGGCTTCTTCAAAGGAAGGTTTAACTAACCCCTTAAGAATCAATTTATTTTTCCTCTCCTGGAGGACCCTTGAGGAAAAAGCGTGACATACACTGCACGACTCCTGCAAGTGCTTTGCCCCGAGACAATATACACAGAGCGAATGATCGTCTGTGATAGACATTTTAAACCCGCATTTCGAACATTTTTTAAAGCCCGAAGGCCTAGGGGTTTGAGACATGATGTTACACAATTCTAGTCACTTTGACAGGAAAGTAAACAACTAAATTCTTACTGATGATAAAGCTAAGCTTACAGTTATAGCTTAATGCAAACACTTCCTGTAAAAAAGGACAGGGAACTCTAAACCAACTATAGAAATACTAGAGACCCTGTAAGTATTAAAGGTTGACAGTCCGGGAAGGCCCTGGATGGAGGGGGGCCGAAAACAAACTCAACCCAATCACACACAACAATTTTACAATCCAATCGTACACAAAAGTTAGCGATAGCCGTTAAAACAGCTTTTGTGAGCAAAATAGCAAAACTGACAGAAAAGTTAGTTAATAAAAACTACTCAGCCCAGCCAGCTCGAGACCACGTCTTCGCAGGGAAGCGGCAAACGAGATCTGGGGGACTGGTAGTGTTGCATCCTGGGATATAGTAAGCTCAGCCAATAAGAGACTTCGCTCTTTGGCATAAGCGTGCCGAGTCGGAGCCGAGGGATCGGCTCCGAACCCATCATTCAGAATGTAGGCGAGATAGGATCACATAACATCATTTAGATTTCCTTGGTTAGATTTTGCATGCTGGAAGGTCTGCCAATTTGGCATGGCTTAAAAAGAGTCTATGGAGGAGGACAATGTTTTAGCCAATATTTAAAATCCTAGCTGGGACAGTTGCAAATCACCTTGGCAAAGCAACATGGTTTACTTACCATGTCCTCCCACTGACAAAAATGGTTTCCCCCCAAAATGACACCAAAACCTAAGCTGATCATTAAAGTCAATTTTCTATTTGTATTACGGCATCATCCTTGCAGAAAGTAGAATGCTGCTCAGTACTAGGCACATACTACACTCTGACAGTCAGAAAGATCCATAATGCCTCTTGTCGGATCCCTCTTACATGATTGAATTTTCACTTACCCGAAACTTAAAAATTACTCTGGGAAAGGAAACACTTGGCTATCATGGTGAATGCTGCTCTTTTTCTCACTGTAGTGTGATCTCAGAGTTGGTATATTTGGGTGGGTTTGATTTGCTTTGGTTTGTTTATTTTCTCGTGGTGGCCAGGTGGTTCCTGCCTGTGAAAA
This sequence comes from Protopterus annectens, assembly GCF_019279795.1. Taxonomy (NCBI): domain Eukaryota; kingdom Metazoa; phylum Chordata; order Ceratodontiformes; family Protopteridae; genus Protopterus; species Protopterus annectens. The sequence goes on along the minus strand of NC_056732.1, from coordinate 440,491,809 downwards.
GAAAGGTTTCAGCGAAGTCATCTTGCCCTTTTCAGTTTCAGGTAAGTGAAAATTAGATTATGTGAAGTAGACTATATATCTATATCTATATCTATGTATCTATGTATCTATATATCTTTTTTTTTTTACTCTGGGAAAGGAACCACCTGGCCACCACGAGAAAATAAACCAACTAAAGCAAATCAAACCCACCCAAATATACCAACTCTGAGATCACACTACAGTAAGGAAAAGAGCAGCATTCACCATGACAGCCATGATATATATATATATATATATATATATCCATATAATCTAGGGTAGTACATCTCAGGTTATTTACACCTACATGGACTATGACCGAATCATACTGGTACCCGTTTTGCAATGACGCGAGTGCATCCATAACTTGGCGAATCCTGGCCCCTGATAGACAAACCATTATTTTCTCTCTGTTCAGCCTAGCCACTGGGGTGTCAGTATGTCTAACAATGGAGTCCCCCATAACTAGAGTACTGGGTAGTTTAAGTGTACTGGTTTGACTTATGGGCTTGGTAGTAGAGGTTCCACTGGACGTGGCTGTATGTGCAGTGTTAGGCACATTTTCTGTTGAGTGCTTTTGGTTTGCTGAGGACAATTTTTGCAGGAGGACAGTCTTGGAGGTCTTTGGGGTTTAGGAAGATTGTAATTAAGCACCTCAGCATAAGTAGATCTGTGTATGGGATGTGTACTACATGTGGTGGGTATAGTGTATATGTCTCTGACAACCAAACTGGTATCATCAATGTTTGTACGAGAAAGAGTTTTTCCTCCAGACATAGTGTACATGCATCTCTCGCATACTGTATCGGTTTCAATAGTCCCACCTGCACACAAACTGGCTGCAGAGAAATTGGCATCATAGATATGCACTTTCCCAAGTCCTTTATTGGGCGAGTTATTAGGGTGCTGTGCACAAAGGGTCAATAGTGGGTTGACCAAGGGTGCTTTTAGGGCAAGAGTAGATTGGGCTATAATACCGAATTCAACAGGCAACATCCAAATCAGCTAGTCTATGCTACCCAACACAAAGTAGTTGTTTGAGGAACATTATTGGGAAAATTTGGTTTCTATCTTTGTCTATACAAGGCATTACTAACCACTGTATGATAAGTGGTGGGCATTCAAATGCCAAACTTACACAGGTGATTGAAAAAAGAAACTGGCTCCTAAGCCCTCTGGCTAATAAAACAACTATGATTACAGATTTCTTATGTGCTTCACAACTCAGAAAGACCAGGTCATCACCTTCTGCCACTAGATGGAATAATCCAGTCCTCAATGTTAAAAACACCAAAAAAGAGGTTGCTCAAGCAAGGTAATTTTGAGCATTAGGGACCTTTAAAATGATGTAAAGTGCAAAATCAACAAATAAAGCAATAGCACTCAAATGAGTAACTGGAGTACAAAACAGTAAAATAAATCTCTTGTCTGACCAGCATGGAGCAGGATTAATTCATGACCCTCTCAGGGCGTGGTGAGGGCTCCAAGTAGATGGGAGCTCTGAGTAAATGAGTAGGGGACAGTTTGTAGTAAGGGAAGTTTACTCAAGAGCAATACTGGTTTGCTGGGTGGGCACACAGTATTATGAAAATATGGAAATCAACGGATGGAAAAGGACTTAAGTAGCTTACATAACAGACAACATCACAAAAAGAGGTGAGGGAGACCTTGGTAGTCAGATTATCATAAGAAGCAGAAGCCAGAGACATACCACATTAAAAACACAACAACAAAAGGGTACAAGGGTTGTTGAAAAGATACAAGCTAAAAGAAACAGACCAACTAAAGAAGGATCCAATCAAATAAAGCCAATACTGGAGGTCTAGTCCTGTGACTGTGCTACAGGTCAATGACCACAGGTAAGTTACAATTTCAAAAACTAACACTGTCTCAGTAGGGGGTGAGGTAGACAAAGAACAGAGGAAAAACAGCAGCAAACAGAAAGACACTAGAATGCAACTTTAAACAGGTAAACGATAAGCAGAATATATGACACTAGCAGCAAAATTCAGCCATAAAGGCAATGGAGCACCAATCCTGGGACAGAATTCACAATACTGCCCTTACTGCAATCCCATCACAGATGAAGGCACAAGACTATGAAAAATTTACCAGCAACACTGTTTACGGAAAAAATGAAGTAATACACGAGGCTCAACTCTGTCAGCAGTTCACAGTTCTACCACAACTGTAAATGAAGCTAGAACACTAAGGGCCCAGATAGGGATCAAAATAGAAACAGCTAGCTTTTACAAGTAATTCTACCTATGGAGATAGAAGCGCAGTATAATGTGTAAACAATACTAAGACCTTGCAGTAATATGCAATCCGCCCACAACTACAAATGGAGCTACAAGAGTAAAGAAAATGATTGAGCAATGCAAAAAAGTCAAAGAGATGACTATAAGAATCAGAAGTACATTATTATTTACATTATTATTAGGCCAGGGACCATTTTTTTTGAGGGGGGGGGTCTTGTTGATAGACGAGCAACAACATAAAAGTGACAAATACAAGAAAATGTAAAGTGCTATTTCCATACCTTGTACTTTGGACATGAGACCTGTGCTTCTACAAGTGACCAAAAAAGGCTGGAAGTTTGTTGACTGTGCCAAACTGAAAGTGGGGAATCATACTTTAGAATAATCTCATCATTAATGTTTCGGACAATGAAGGTTCAGAGGGAAAAGGTTCAACTATAAATATAAAAAAGTTTTTGTTCTTAGTAAAATGTGCATAACAATTGTCTTGTAGTAAACTGCAAGTTTTATTGTAAAGTGATTATATATAGTATGCAAAGATATTTTAAATGCGAGAGTGGAGGGGTCTGATCAGGGACTGCTTTTTATACTAACATTAAAGTACTTGTTTTCTTGAGTGTAATGTATCAGAGATTTATACTGTAATGTGATAAAAACAGGACATAAAGTAATAAAATAATGTGATCTTGGTCTGCTGGGGAGAGATGTAAACGTATACGCATTATATTGCATGTATATTAAAACACAATAATTTCTCCCTATTTAAACAAGCAGAAACAGAGTAAAGTTTGCAATTTACAGTACAGACAATGATTTCCCCAATAAGCAAACAGGTTAAAAAACAAAGCATGAAAATGGCAGTATACCAGTATTTGAAAAAAAGTTGCTTTTTGCATTTCTAAAGCTAGTCTCCCCACCCCCCCATCAACTGCCAGCAGTTGAGACAGAAATCTACTGCTGCAAGAAATTACACATGAAATTACTGAAAAAATTGCTCTGAGGCATTTGTATAAGAATATTACTATTACTTTTTAAACAGGAACTAGCAGTAGTTCAGTCAAAGATAAATGAAAGTGATACTGAAAGAAGTGATACTTTTGCATCTATTTGCATCCTTAGCAGCGTTTTTTTATTTTTAAAACACCTTTACTGAACATCACTTGACACTTTTATATAAAAATGCATATGTACCTAACTGTATTAACAAATTAAAATTCACAAAATATATCATAAAACCTAAGCAACATTACATAAATTATTCAATTCCTGCCTCCCCTTTTAAAACAAGACACCTTTAACCACTTATGGCACAAGCAATCATACCTTTATATAAATGAAAACAACCCCTGCTGAAACAATCCTATTTGCAAGCATTTTACTTGAATAAACTAAAATATGTACCAATATATTTTATTTAAGGGTACCCTATGAGTCATCACCAACTTATCAGTCACATGTTTGTAGAGAGGATTGTATGGCATGATGAGTTTCACAATTGTATACTGGCTTGTACAAGCTGGTGATGTGTTTTCTGCTATATATTTTTTTCTCTTTTCTCCACCGTAGTGTGATTGTGCAGCTGATGTATATAATTTTTGGGAAAGTAGGGAGCTTGCCCCCTTGAAAAATGGGTTTTTATAGCCCCCCCCCCAATCTTATTGACTCACCAGTTTAAAAATTAAATTTTCAGTAAACTGTATGCAAAAGTACCTTTGATGGCTTGTAGGTAAACCAACGGTAACTGCACAGTTTTTGCAAAAGCTAAAAATCAAGTGACAAAAGAACGCAAGCTGCATGCCACATATTACAGGGGGAAAGAGATGGGGCAAGGAGAAATGCTGTCTCTACAAGGGGGGAGCACAGTCTATCATATGCTTCCAGCAAGGTTAAACCTAACAGAGGAGGTAAAGTTTGGATGTAGCTCTTATGGGGGGTAACTGCATCTACATGAGGGGATAACTTCCCTTTTTGGAAAGTGTATATAGCTTTATGCATTTGCGAGTTAATTGATTTGGGGGATGAACTTTTAGTTATGTACTTACCATAACTTTAGATGTATGGGATCCATCTCGCCTACATTCTCTACAGATGGGTTCGGAGCCGATCCTCGGCTCCGACTCGGCCGCTATACAATAGAACGCAGTCTCTTATTGGCTGAGTTACCTCATATCCCAGGATGCACCACTACTGCTTCCCCAGATCTTGTTTGTCCGCACACATGCTCACAGAAACAGACTATTGTTATAACATTCTCAGGTCTTTCAAGAGAGGAAAGAAGTTCAATTTCGGATCGTCCGGTCTCTCCTGGTCTAAGAGGCAGGAGGAAGGAGGGTGGGTTATTAGGAATGTAGGCGAGATGGATCCCATACATCTAAAGTTATGGTAAGTACATAACTAAAAGATGTAATGTGATCCTATCTCACCTACATTCTCTACAGATGGGACAGCGTCCCTAGCACCCAATTCCTGGGTGGCTCACTGGAAAACACTCCTGAGAACCGAAGGAAGCTCGACCCCTAGATGCCATATCCAATTTGTAGTGAGAAATAAAGGTGTGTGAAGACCACGTAGCAGCCGCACAAATGTCACTAATAGAGAGCTTGGAATGAAAGGCTGCCAAAGTGGCCATAGCCCTAGTAGAATGAGCTTTCACTGGAACTATAAGCTCCTTATTTGAAAGGAGATAAATATGATTGATGCAGTCCCTGATCCACTTGGCAATAGTGACTTTTGTGACGGCTTTGCCCAATTTACTATCCGAAAAGGACACAAACAGCTGATCTGATTTCCGTGCTTGGTGTGTTCTATCCAAATAGAAACGTAATTGTCTGTGTACATCCAAGCTGTGAAAGGTATATTCAGCTCTGTTCGAATACTTGGGAAGAAGACCGGTAGTTCCAGTGATTGTTGTAAACAAAAGTTAGAACAAACCTTTGGTATAAAAGATGGGTTTGGTCTAAGAGATACTCTATCCTTATGAAATACCAGGTATGGTGGTTTGACACATAGGGCTTGAAGTTCTGAAACTCGCCTGGCTGATGTAATAGCAACTAGAAGAGCAGTCTTCCAAGAAAGAAATTTCAGATCACAGGTTGCTGCCGGCTCAAAGGGAGATGAGGTTAATGCACCTAACACCACGTTAAGGTCCCACGGAGGTGCAGGTTGAGATATAGGGGGTCGTAGAAGCCAAGCTCCTTTAATAAAGGCTTTGCACAACTTGTTGCTCATTAAAGGTGGTTCTACACTCTCATGAAAATTGGAAATAGCCGCCAATTGCACTTTGATGGTAGACACTGAGCAACCTTGGTTGAATAGGGAAGCTTAAAACTTCAGTACCTCTGACACCGGGGCAGTCATGGGGTCTAATCCTCTGAGTTGGGCCCAAATAGCAAACCTCTTCCATTTATTGCTATATATCTTTTTAGTAGAAGTCTTGTGGGCCGAAAACAAAATATGCATGACTTCAGGGGTGAAAGAATGGCTCCTAACTATGGTTGGAAGAGGAGTAGCCAAGCCACTAACTTCAATGAATGGAGGGACTGATGGAGCTGTCCTGACTGATGCGTCAAAAGGTTCGGAACTTGGTCCAGGAACCCTCCAATGCATATTTGTGAAGAAAGGGGAACCAGACTTGACGAGGCCAGTATGGGGCGATTAGTATCATTTTGCTTCCCAAGCGAATCGCCTTCTGAATCATCTTGGGGAGAAGGGGAACCGGTGGAAAGGCGTATAGCAGACCAGGGGGCCAAACGTGGACTAGAGCGTCCTTGGGGATCTCCCCCGGAACTGGGGTGAGTGAAGAAGTGCTGGCATTTCACGTTGAGGGGACTTGCGAAGAGATCGCAACAAGGAACTCCCCATCTCGTGAAAATCTGCGCTACCACTCTGTCGTTCAAGGACCACTCGTGAGAGGAGAGAATAGTTCTGCTCAGTCTGTCGGCTATCATGTTGGATTTCCCCGGAATGTGCGTTGCCACTAGGAAACGCTTGGTAGCAATCGCCCAGTCCCATACCTTCATGGCCTCTCTGCAAAGGGGGTAGGACCTGGTTCCTCCTTGCTTGTTTAAGTACCAGACTACCGACATGTTGTCGGACTGAATGGCAACTGTACCCTGGGGGAGGTGATCGTGCAGTGCTTGCAAAGCTAAAAGCACCGCCCTCATCTCCAGGATATTGATGTGGAGAAGACTCTCATCGGAGTGCCACGTGCCTTGGACCGACCTGTCCAGATAATGTCCCCCCCACCCTGTCTGGGAGGCGTCCGTAGTCAACGTTGCAGAGGGGGGTGGGGGAACGAAAGGTCGCCCCACATTCAGGTTGGAGGAAAGAAGCCACCAACGAAGATCCTGTTTGCACGTCTCTGTGATCAATATGTGGTGACTGAGGGGAAGGTCTTAATAAGACCACTGGACTGAAAGGAGCCACTGGAGTATCCTCATGTGCAACCTTGCCAAGGGGACCAGAAGAATGGTGGCTGCCATGGAGCCCAACAGTTGCAGGACCATTCTCGCTGGAGCACGACGTCTGAGGAGCAATGCCTGAACCTGAAACTGGAGCGTTGCTGTCCTTTCCGCAGGGAGATAGACTCGCATCTGCCTTGAGTCTATTTCTGCACCAATAAACAGAATACGCTGAGATGGCAGCAATACAGATTTTGACCAATTGAAGGTGATTCCTAAGGAGTTGCCTAGTGTTATAGTGGCTGCTAGATTTTCCAAGAGTAGATGCCTGGAGGTGGCAGTTAGGAGCCAGTCGTCTAGGTATGGAAACACCTGGAATCCTAGACTTCTCAGGTGAGCAGTCACCACCGCCAAACATTTGGTGAACACCCTGGGGGCTGTGGTGAGACCAAGGGGCAGTGGTCGGAACTGGAAATGACTGTCTCCTAGGCTGAAGCGCAAGTGTCTCCTCGACGCCTGATCTATCAGAATGTGATAGTAGGCGTCTTTGAGATCTATGGAGCACATCCAAACACCTTTCTCCAAAAGCGGGAGAATGGATTGCAAAGTGACCATCCAGAATTTGGACTTTACAAATTGGTTTAATTTGCTGAGATCCAAAATGGGTCTCAAGTCCCCGGTCTTTTTTGGCACCAAAAAGAATCTTGAGGAAGTCCCTGATCCGGCCTGGTCTGCGGGGACAGGTTGGATGACCCCTTTTTGAGGCAGCTTTGATATTTCGCTGGCTGCATGATCCCGTTGACTGGGTGGTGGGTCCGGGATTCTTTGGACTGCTGGGGGGGGGGGTTGAGAAAAGGGAATGGAGTAACCTCCGGCAATGATTCGAAGCACCCATTGGTCCTGAGTGATATTTTCCCAGGCCTTTAGGTGTCTCGAAAAACGACCCCCGACTGGCTCCGGAGCTACACAGTCAGGTACTCCTTCAGGGATGCTGGAAGGAGGAGGAGCCACGAAAGGACTCGCGGTCTCCAGTGTTGCGGGGGCCTCCGCCGCCTCTGGGACGGCGTCTCCCTGAAAAATTTCCCCCTCCTCTGCCTCTGGAAGGGGAATCGCTCTGCTGCGACGAGTAAGGCTTTTGAGACTTACGGAACCACATTTTCCCCCCTCTTCGAGCCTTGGGGTAAGGTCTGAAGGGAGTGGAAAACCGGGCCCCTACGGCAGTTAAAGTCTTACCCTCCTGTTCGCAGCGAGTCAATGTGTCCTTTACCTTGGGTCCAAACAATGAGGACCAATCAAAGGGGGCGTCGGCAAAGGAAGACTTAAAGGCCTCCGCAAAGTGACACAGGCGTAGCCAGGCTTGTCTCCGTAGAGCAACACCTGTTCCAGCCGCTCTGCTCGCTTCTTCGGCTGCATAAGAAATGAGCCTCATGGACGAGTTAGATAATGAGGACAGGGTAGCCAACTGTGAGTTAACCGTCTGGGCCAACTGCTCAGGTAAGTTACCAGAGAGGGTATCCAAAAGCTCCTTGACCAGATCCCTCTGCAGTCTGGTGAAATGTGTCAAGTAGTTCAGAGACCTTAATGTAAAGGCCGCTGAAGAAAGGGTACGCTTGCCGCATGCGATCCATGCTCCTAGACTCTTTATTAGGAGGATGGACGGACGTTGAAGCCTCTGCCACATCTTGCTGGGTGGCAGATGCCACCACCATGGCATCTACAGCCACGCCTTTCGAGAGAAAGTCCTTATCCGGGGGAGCCGAAAGAAATTTATTGGGGCGAGCTGGCACCGGTTCAACAGAATCCGGGTGTTCCCACGCCCTTCGAGAGATCAAATCCAGAAGCTCATCGAAGGGCGGAGACACCCAGGAGGCGGAGGGCTGAGCCCCGAAGGCCTTAAGGAAAACAGACTCCTCAGCAGAAGGGGATTTGGACTGCTAGTCGCCTCATTGCTTAAGGATCTCCAAGATGTCTGCAAAGGAGACATCATCCGAGGACGACTTGGGGGACCCCTCCGCATCATCGAGGTCGGTATCAGAGGTGAGAGACTCATCAGGGGAGTCTACGTGTTTCCTCTTACACTGTTTCTTCCTCGGAGGTTCCTCCGAAAGCGTTTCGGAGGGACCTCCAGGAAGAAGGGAACCCCCAATGGGGGTAACCTCAGGCCCAGGGGCTCCGCTGTCGTGAGACAGGGGGATTGCAAAGACGCCAGTCTCCATGCCAAGGGAAGGTGGTGGTGAAATGGTAGAAGTGGCCACAGAGGATTTGGCCAAGGCACTCCTCATGGCCTCGAAGGTGGGACCCCCAGAGTCCTGGGATGGTTCAACCCCCCGAGGCCACAACAGCAGTTGGAACCCCCGCAGCCGACGCACCGAGAGGGAGGCTCGGTACCGAAAGGATCGGTCCTGAAGCGTCCCCCCCGGAACCAACAGAGGAGGTCCGCGTACCGAACCCCGACCCAAAGGACGGGGTTGGAGTTAGGGTCGGAACCGACCCGATAACCTCCACTGGCTCCACCAACACAGACTCCAACGGCGCCGAGGCTGTTGGAGGAGGAATCAAGATAACAGAATGGGGGATCGGCTCCGGAGCCGACTGGGCTGGAGCAGAGATCAACTTTGCAAACACTGGAACCTGAAAAAGTCTTTGAAGCACCCTGTCTAAATCCGAATCTGACATCCTCGACGACCGAGAAGAGACCGACCGGGTCCGAGTCGACTTCTCCGCCGGCTCCGAAAGACTGGGGGACCGGCTCCGTATAGGTTCGAGAAGTATCGGCGCCGAGGGAGATTCCACTACCACTGCAATTTCCCTCGGAGCCGATGTGGACTTCGGCACCGAAGGGGAAGAGTCTGAGCGGGCGACCCCCATCGGCTCCGAAGGCAGTGGAGCCGATGGAGATGACTCGCCTCTCGACGCCTGAGCTCTCGACTCCGAAGCCAGAGGAGTCGAAGCTGGAGACAGAGGCAGACCGTTCCGACCTCGGCTCCGAAGTCAGTGGAGCCGACGGAGAAGCCTGCCGCGACTTTTTTGCTGTCTGATCCGACGGGCTGGTCGGAGCCGAAGATTTTTTCTTCCTTGAAGGTGAAGAAGAAGACGGGGCTTCCTCAAAGGAAGGGGTAATAAGCCCTTTCAAAATCAACTTATTTTTCCTCTCTTGGAGGACGCGAGAGGAAAAGGCGTGGCAAACGCTACAGGATTCTTGGAGATGCTTCGGGCCCAAACAGTAAACACAAAGAATGGTCGTCCGTAATGGACATTTTATAGCTACATTTAGAACATTTTTTGAATCCTGATGGTCTGTGCTCCTTCGACATGGCTATATTAACAAAAAAACACACTGCCCAAAAACAAAATCCACACAAGACAGCCTAGGCTCTAACTTAAATGTCTAGGATAGGGCTAGGCCCCTCTAACTTAAACGGGACCGTTAATTACCACAAAACAAACACAATTTTACCACAAGAATATATCAATACACAATCACTCAACAAAAGGTAGCTGTTAAAACAGCTTTTGGGTAAGTTGACAAAAATTTAGACAAAAAAATTTGACTAAAAGATACTTAGCTCGGCCAAGTCCGAGACCACGTCTATGCTTTGAGAAGCGGCAAACGAGATCTGGGGAAGCAGTAGTGGTGCATCCTGGGATATGAGGTAACTCAGCCAATAAGAGACTGCGTTCTATTGTATAGCGGCTGAGTCGGAGCCGAGGATCGGCTCCGAACCCATCTGTAGAGAATGTAGGCGAGATAGGATCACATTACATCATTAATTTCTTAAATGAGTTTACTGATGTAAGCAGTCTAGGAAAATGGGACATGGATTCAAACAGAGAAGCAGCAACTGTATACAAGAACAGGCTGATAATGTTATCTGTGCATGCAAGTTGCAAACTTATTCTAAAGAACTGCCACATAGAATATGTGAAAGTAACAGCTTATCAGAATGACTCCATCAATATTATCATGGAATGTCAATGGCATTGCAGGTACAAACAAAAAGCAAGGAACACAATTATATTTAGAAGTGAAGGGTACAAATAATATTGCAGGAATCGCATCTGGATAGAAATGGCAAAGAAAGGACTTCTGATATTCAGCAGAATATCGGACAAAGAAAAAAGGTGGGGTAATATTACTGATTGTGACAGGGGCTCCAATAGTGACAAAAAAATGATAAGAAAGGCAAACACAGCTCTATGATAAGGGGTTACTGACAGGGAAGGAGGCTTTACACCAGTGTGTATTAGTCCACCTAAAATTTGTACTAAGGGGCTTGAAAGAATGCTGGTAATAATAGCTTTCAGAATGGTATATTTATGGGAAATTAATGAACCCTGATTTACAACAGGGAGTCTATTATTGGACCTAGAAGGGAAAATATAAAAAGGAGGGGTAGACTTCTAAAGAAATCTGAGAATATCTGGAATGGAAGACGTGAATTTACTAGCATGACTAAATGTAGAATTTACATATTCCCAAAGGTATTATAACTGGGCTAAACTGTATACAAGTTGAATTTCACAAGTGCATGGGTATTTAATTAAAAGCTTTGCAGCACATACAATAAACAGTTTCGGATCAAGCACCACTAGACCAAGAATCAGGGCAATAAAGTAAAACTTATGTGGACAGTAACCTAACTTTTGACCAAAATGTGCCCACTGTTGTAAGAAAGTCCATCTATATTGCATAGCTTATAAACAAAATGATTGTGTCTAGCTCTAGGGATGTCATTGTCCTCCTTTACTTAGCCCTCACTAGGTCACAGAGAATAATGTTCCTTTTGTCATGTACCTGTCCAGACATGCAACTAGAACATCCACAGAGATACCTTCCTAAAAGGATAAAAAAGGCTATATAACATTGTCCTGTATAGACCCACTCAAAGGATCTAAACCTCTTAACATCAACAGAACAGTTTGGACTGACAGATGCATCTTGCAAAGGATACCGTTGTTCTGAAACGGACACCACATCCACATAAAAATAAAGTTCATTTTTGTCTTTATTCAAGTACAACTTGGATCTATGGATAGAAAACACAATTTACCCCAGGACTACCCCCTGTACTACTAATAGACAGGCACTGTTCTTAAATGCTTTATACCATGCACAGGTCGTCTCAATTTATTATAGGATCCCAATTATATATTACCATTAATGAAAATAAGTATTAACTATGAGATGGGTAAGGCCAATCTCCAACAAAATGGGATAGGTTAAATTTGAGCACAAAGAGGGAAACTGGCTAGACTTGAAATAGCCTACGAGGTTAGCTAGCCTAGTACTTTCCTAGGAGCCTATAAAAGTGAGACACTAGTGCTTTTCCACTTGTTTGCTAGAAAAAGTATTTAAGAACTGGGTACTGGAAATAATTTGAGAGTTATTACTGAAATTACACTTTTCTTCAGAATACGTAACTAGGGGGTGGGATAAAATGAAAATGGAGTTTAAACTATGGTAGAAATAAAAGACAGAGATGTGGGAAATAGGAACATATAGAGGGGATGTCAAAGGTTAAAACACTGCAGAACAGGTAGCGGACCTACTGCAGATTCCTTAATGGAAACAAAAGGAGTTTTGGGATATTATGCAAGAGTTTAGAAAATCTGCTGTTACGCAAGAATTTTTGATAATTCCACAACAAAAAACTCTTAGCACAACAACTTAAGACAACAGAAAGTAGGAAGAGTTGTTGCCAAACCTAAAAACCCTCTGCCAAGAAAACGAACTAGAGAACCTATAGGCATTACAGAGATTTCAGGAATTCTAAGAATATATTTTATAAAGCAGAGAAATTGGGAAACCAAGAACACACACAAATATAAATATTTATGGAAGAACTATACCAAAGACAGAAAAGATGACACTAAAGAATTAATAGCCAAGATATGAAAGGACGAAACAAAAATGGTGACGTACATATCCAGAAATGGATGGTACTCTTGTAGAGTTTAGCAGGGAAGAACGCGATACAGATTCAGAAGGTTTTGTTTAACAGTTTAAAATGAGAGACAGCATCAACATAATGGAAGAAACTGGTGATAACTGCATTACCTAAAGATTATAAGACCATTCAGACCTGGATTTATAAAGACCAACTTAACTTTTAAACCATGACTATAAAGTGCTTCTCTCTACACAAACTAAGAGAAAGGCAATGGTGCTGCTAAAATTGATAACATTTGAATCAATGTGGTTTTGTGGAGGGAAGGCAAACATCTGAAAACATTAATAATACAAAGATAACCCAAAGGAAATAGAGCTCAAGAAAACATTAGTGTTGACTTTTAAGATGGCTGCACACTGACCAACAGCATAACTACAGCTCTCCCCATGTGAAAACAGAAACTGAGAAACTTTTTTTTTTTTGGGGGGGGGGGGGGGTTCAGTCACTGGCTAGTAAATGCACTGTCTGGAGGACAGCAAAGAAGAAATTTGGAAAACCTGAAAGAAAATCAGCCAAAAAAGGTGACAAGAAAACAGCATCTGGGAAGGGTTCTGCAGCTGTTCAGCAAAAGCAGTTCAAGGCTCTACTTTGCTTCACAAGATGGCTTCCAGTAATTTAGAGGAAAAAATCAAATGCACTCAGATGATTAAAATACACAAAACATTGAAGGAATATATCAATTCAAACAACAAAAGGCTGGAAAAATATAGAAGAAACTAACTAGCCATTCAGATGAACGGAATCAACTGCAAAAATCAGAGGCTAACGTGAAGAAAAGGCTGGCTGAATATGAAGTTTTTCAAGAATTATTTAAAAATATAGTAGTTAGAAGACACAGTGTGCAGAGAAAACCTGAGATTTTCTGCAGTACCAGCAAAACTGGAAGAAACAGACTGCATTAATTTTATGAAAGCACACATAAGCAACTGGACTAGTATTCCACTGCAGAATGCATTAATTGAAAGGGCACATCGAACAGATGCTCCAAACCTGGCCATGAGAAAATAGCCAAAACCTATACTAGTAAAGATGCAATCATACAAGCAGAAAGAGTAGATCACAACAAAATGGTGACAGAAGGGCAAAGTATTAAAAATTGGAGGCAGCAGAATGTTTCTAGAAAATGATTACTTAATGTACACCAGACAAAAGAGAAGCAAATTTATCCAAGCAATTGGAATGCTGAGAGGCAGGAGTGAGATTAAAGACAGCCGGGTACATGAGCTTGAAAGTTTTTTTTTTTCTGGGGATCTGTAATTTTTGATGCAGAACAGGAAAAGAAAGAAATAAAGAAGTTTATCCAACAGTCAGCAAACAGAAAGGGTCTCTGCTTCTCATTCTTCTGACAGTAAGGTTCACAGAGAGACTTTGGCAGTAAAACTTTTCCAATGCTCCAAAATAAAATGATGGAGAGCCATAAAAAAGCACAGGAGCTGACTAGAAAAATCAGAAGTACCTTGGACTTGAACTAAAATCTGGTGTTGGGAGATTGAGATGAGCAGGAAGACCAGCAACTTTGAAATTAGTGAATACGTGGAAGACTGTCTTATCACATCTGTGAATCATGGTTTTGCAAGAAAAAGTGGTTGAAAAATCACTGTACTTCTGTAGACTTTGTTGAACTTGTGGGTGGACTGTAAAGCATACACCCCACTTTACATCATTAATGTTTAGAAGGACACTAAAATGGGCAAAAATAAGAAACTTTTTTTGTTTTTATTAGTATTTATATAAAACATTTAATGACAAACCATGTGTACAATGAAAGACAGTTGTGTAGTGTGCGGTCAGGGGTATTTCAAATGTAGGGGAATCTTTTCAGCGACTAGTGGGTGTTAAAGATATTTAAGTAAACAAGTATGTTTTTAGCTGTAAGGAATATAATTTCTATAGTACAAGAAAAAAAGACTGGACAAAAGCAAGTTTAATCTTATGCTGTGAGCTTGGGCTAGTGTGGTGGTGCTGGGTGCACCGATTATATTATATGCAGAATTATGGTATTTTCTCTTAACTGTTACATGGCTGAATGTCTGGATTACTACCTTTGGCTTAAGCTGTAAACAGATGTTTTTTGTAAGCATGTAGACTTTAAAAATAAGACAAAATAATGAAAGTCAAGACATTGATAAGCTTATTACAACTGCAAAGATATTAGCTTGCTTGTTTTCCACTAGCAAATGTCCGCTGGAGTTAAGATGTGTGTAGCTGAGGGCCCTTGTACTTTCTTTTCTGAGTGAAATTTACAATGACTCACTGCGGAGTACATTTCCATGAAAACAAGCTAGGTGCAAGCAGTTAAGCTTGAGAAAGAGTATTCACTGCAGAGAGAAATGCAATCAGTTCAGTGAAAAAAAAAAGTGTGAAATTATGGGAAATAAATAAGAGACAACAACCTCCCCAGCAGTCCTAACACTTTAATGCAGTTAAAAGAACATTGTACAATTTAGTTTTATTTAAAGATAGCCCTAAGAAAAAGTGCACTGGCTAAAAGTTAATGTTTTCTAAAAGCACACAAGCATTTTTTTCATATCTGGGAGGGGATGATAGAAGAAAAGAACAGGCAGCAATCAGTAAGAGAAAGCAGAGGCTGTAGCATACCCTTTAGAATGGTTAACCTTAATTTTAGGTTAGATAATGCCTGTGAGTGCAGCTGTCAATTTAGGGCAATTGTTCCCTTCTGGAGGGTTAAACATCATTGTTTTGAAGCTGTACATAGTTTTGTGCATTTGCTCCAAGTTAATAGGGTGTTTTGCATTTAGTTTTCTGTTTAAGGGTTTTCATTAAAACAAAGTCTTGAAAAATGTGACAGGTTCAAATGGATACGAGAAGAAAACTGTACAAAAGATCAGCCTGCTAAACATTAGTATATGCATGTAACACAAAAGCTGGAAATACACATTCAAAAAATATGAATAATAGGTGGGAACAATAGCTTTTTATCGTGATGGCTATGCTATCCATATTATCCCAGAATGTGAAAGGCCTTACAGGTATAGAAAAAAAGGAAAACATTAAATTATATTAAGAAGTGCAGAGTACAAATAGCAATGTTGCAGGAGACATTAGAAAGAAACATATGACTTTGACAAAGAGGATTTCAGAATGGATATTCAGCAGACTATCAGGGGCAGAGGAAAAGGGGAGTAATTATACTAATGGCTACAGGGGCTCCAGTAGTGAAGGTAGATAATCAGCTTTTTGTAGGGAATAGAATTTAATTTGCAATACTGAGGATGCATCAGGGAAACCTAGAAGGGACAAAACAACAAAAGAGGATTGATTTCTGAAGAAATTTATGAAAATATTTGCTATGGAAGATGTGAATTCAGTAGTAGGAACTCTTGACAGAATTTACATATTACTCCCAAAGGTACAACAACAGGGCTGGACTAGAGAAAAGTTATTTCACAGGAACATTAGCATTTGATTGAAAGCTTCAAAACACAGCCAATAACCATTTCCGATCATGCATCAGTAAAAACCAAGATAAAACAGCAGTGTAATGAATTAAACATTAAACACCGGTGCTTTCCCACCTGTCAAAAAGAAAGGAATTTAAGGAATGGGTAGTGGTAATATTTCTATCTCCCTAATGAAAGGAATTTAAGGACTGGGTAGTGGAAATATTTCTATCTCCCTAATAACTCTAGAATAATCACCAAAAGTAATAGCTAGTAATTGGGATAAAATGAAAATGAATTTTAAAAAAAGGGTTGACATAAAAGAGAAAGAAAGAAATATGGTTAAGTACTACAAATTACTTAGGAGGGGCTGACCGCGGCTAAAGTACTACAGGATAAGGGGAATCTCAGAGCAAAAGGAGGAGCAAATGCATAGTGCTAAAGAGAAAATAAGTAGTA
This sequence comes from Protopterus annectens, assembly GCF_019279795.1. Taxonomy (NCBI): domain Eukaryota; kingdom Metazoa; phylum Chordata; order Ceratodontiformes; family Protopteridae; genus Protopterus; species Protopterus annectens. The sequence continues at coordinate 440,475,316 of NC_056732.1, read as the reverse complement.
ATAGAAAGACTACTGTTAAGTGACTATTTTTGATAACTCCAGAGCACAAAAATTTGTAGCACAATGACTTGGGCAACAGAACCAAGAAAAGGGTGTTTGCTAAACATAGGAAACCTGTATAACCAGAGATCACGCAGAGGTTTTAGAGATATTATGGAAATTTTATGAAAATTTTGTATAAAGCAGGGAAATATGGAACTCGGAGTGCAAATTGGAAATATTTATGGAAGACAATTATGCCAAGGTTAGAGGCAGACGAGGCTCAACAACTATTAGTTAAGAAAGGGGGTGATGAGCTAAACACAGTGATGTATAAATCAATCTTCAGGAAAGTCTCCAGGAACAGATGTCATTCCTGTAGAAGTCTAGAAATTAGGAAGGAAGAAAGTGACATCCAGAAGGCTCTTTTTAACAGCAACTTAAAAGGGAAGCACCAACATCTTGGAAGAAAGCTGTGGTGACTTACCTAAAGGTGGCAAAGACCCTTCTGACCCAGCTTCATATGACCCATCTCAATTTTAAATCGCAACTATAAATTGTTTATGTCTACAGCAGATAGAAGAATGGCAAGGGTATTGCCAAAATTGACAGACATGGATCATTTTGGATTTGTGGAGGGGAGGCAAACATTTGACATTAACAGAATAATCATGATCCAGAAGGAAGCAGAATATAAGAAAATACCTCTGGTGTTGGTGGTTTTTATGCAGAGTAAGCTGGGACGTTATGAGTAGGGCACATGAAACTTTTGTATTCCCCCGATACAATAAGGTTAATTAGAAGGATATATGAAGGATCACAGGCAAGAATTCAAGTGGAAGGGTTCCTCTCAGATAAGCTGCGTTTTTGCAGAGAAACCAGCCAGGTGTGTCCTCCCTCCCTTTTGGCATTTGTTTTATATTTAGAGCCATGGGCAAAGAAAATAAGGGACTCAGAAATACAAGTATATAACTGGCATGGTTACCTGATATTATTTTGTACCTGATAACTCCAGAAAAGGACATCTCACAGTGTTGTAGAACATTTTAAGACTGTTTCAAGTCTTTTCGGGACATAAAATAATGAAGATAAACAAAGGCTATAGCCATAAATTATGTACCCACACAGAAACTGATTTAGCAATACCCAGATTTATGGGGACATCATAAGATGAGGTATTTAAGAGTATGACTAAAAGTGTTTCTGCTAAAACAGCCAACGATGTGTGGGATGAGACTAAACAAAAGATAATACAAAAATTGAGAAACTAGAAACTTCTACTTATGGATATGGACAGTAAGATGCATTCAGTGAAAATGCTTTTGGTCCCTTTAGTCTTGTAAATGGATCAGGCATGCTTTTATCAAAACCAAGCAGAAGCTGTGGACAATAATTAAGAAAGAAATGTATCTGGGAGGGAAGGAGAGGAGGAGTGAAGTGGGATTAAGTTGATCCTTCAAATCAGGTAAACCTAAACGATCTTGTTCTACTGGAAGGGTTATTTTACAGGTACACAGTTAAGGCTCACATACATAACACAAGCAGAAGGTTACATTTCAAAGGGGAAAGAGATGAAGAGGGGGGGGAGTTCAAGAAACAGACAGAGTGGGATTTTGGATGTATATCCTTAGGGAGAATAATAACCATACAGAATATTATATTCATAAAGTAGCAAAAAGTACTATAAAAACTAAGCCTATACTAGAATGGAGAAAGGAGATTTTGCCAATAGTGCAAGTAGGGGTACAGAAAATAGCCAAGAGGGGGCTGGAATTTACTGGAGAAACATGGTAATGGAATCGAGATACTGGCAGCAAATAAGTCAAGCAGGAAAGGTAACAGGAGGCCAAGTAGAAAGACATTTGGACTGCAGGCTAGAGACAGCCTTCCCTACCAGGGCTTGATCTCAGAGTACAGGCAAAGAAAAGGGGTATGGGAATTTTAAGTAAAAGACCTGCTCTGGTAGATTTTTTTAGTTGAATCTAGAGCAGCAGCAGCTGTTAAAAAAAAAGTTATGTCTTGCCATAACGTTCCATCTGAGTTGTTGATCTTCCAGTCATCACTGATGGGTTCTCTGAAGCGAGTTGGCCTTATACCAAGCTTGTGTGCACCAAAAACTCTCAAGCTAAGCTGCTACACACAATGCCCTTCACTCAGTTACCTCAGATCGCGTTTGTTTCTTCTATATGTTGCATGCAAAGTCAGAGGCCATCTCTGCGCAGAAACCCTGAAACACCACAAAGACCCAGAAGATCCGCCAGGAGCCTTTGGTGGGGGCCGGTGGGAGGGTGTGATGACTGGAAGAAGATAAACAACTCAGATGGAACATTATGGTAAGACATAACTTCTTTATCTGAAGTTGTTAGTATTCTTCCTGTTCATCACTGATGGGACAGAATCCCAAGCTACTTTGAGAACCTGGGTGACCCTTATGGAAGAACATTCCTGAGAACCATTGAGCCAAAGGCCACTGTTCCCCTGGAGATCAGATCCAATTTGTAATGCTTGATGAAGGTATGGGGTTTAGCCCAAATGGCTGCTGCACAGATGTAATCCATGGAGGCTCTAGAGTGGAAGGCAACAGACGCTGTGATAGCCCAAGTTGAGTGAGCTTTGATTTGAGCAGGCTTAGATCCTTTCATAATAAGAATAAGAGAAGGTAATGCAATCCCTGAGCCACTTTGACAAAGTAACTTTAGATACTGCACACCCCATTCTAGGACCAGAAAAGGAAATGAAAAGTTGGCCCGACTTGCGAAAGGACTTGGTTCTGTCCAGGCAGAAACGTAACTGTCTATGAACATCCAATGAATGCAGGCAGTATTCTCCCTTGTTTGAATAATTTGGAAAAAATACAGGGAGCTCAATGGACTGGTTAATAGAAAAGTCGGAAACCACCTTGGGGAGAAAGGATGGATTAGTACAAAGTGATACTCTGTCCGTATGAAAGATCAGATAGGGACTCAATGCATATGACTTGCAACTCGGATATTAGTCTGGCTGAAGTGACTGCCATCAAAAAAGTACAGTTGTGTACACTTACCATAAATGTAGATGTTAGAGTGTATTCACTGTTGCAGTCATTGCATTTGGGTAATCTGCTGGCAGGTTGCCCTCAGTCGGCCTGAATAACAAAGTCTTGGGTCCTGCGTCGGTTGCTGTCTCCTCTTCCATGACGTCAGGTCGTCAAGGGTATAAAACATACAGCCGGCACCATTTTCTTTAGTTTTCTTGCCCCAGATGTCAGGTGCCCCCAAAAAGGTAGCAAAATTATAACAACTCTGCAAGACTATGGAGAGGATCATCATGGAAATCATAAACAAACACATTGGGGACCTACAGACACTAGATCCTACCCAGTTCGGCTTTGTCAAGGGCAGATCCTGCCTTTTGAACCTGGTTGACTTCTTCAAAACAGTCACCAAAGCCATAGATGAAGGGAAGGTAGTCCACACAGCCTATCTGGACCTTGCAAAGGCATTTGACAATACCCCACTCGGGCATCATAGATAAGCTATCCAGCTTAAATATAAACCCCTATGTCACAAGATGGGTCGCAAACTGGCTCAAAGACGGAACCCACAGAGTGAGAGTTGCTGGAGCCATGTCAGACTCGAAACCGGTCACAAGTGGCGTCCCACAGGGTTCTGTCCTGGGACCACTCTTGTTCGGTATATACTTTTCCGAGGTACAGGCAAACGTGGGAGGACTATGGCTCACCAAGTTCACAGACTACTGCAAACTGGGCGCCATAATAGACTCTCCAGCAGACACAAACATCCTTCAAAAAGGTCTCACAGAGACAGGGTGCCAGCACCATGGTTTAAAAGCTAAATGCCAAAAAATGTATAGTCATACCCTTTGGCAAAAACAATGTGCCCACAAATTACCACATAGGTGGAAACCCATCAAGTACAGAGAAAGTTATTAGGGACCTGGGGACCCAAGCCGATTGGCAATGTGGTTTTCAAAGGAGAGATTGCTAAGTGGTTAGAAAGACCTTCTACATAGCCCACCTCATCACGAAGGGTTTCACATCTAGATCAAGAGAGGTAATCATGCCCCTTTATTCATCCCTCATCAGGCCCATCATAGAATACAATGCCCCTTTTGGGATGTACCTTACCCGACACCTGCAGCAATTAGAAAGACCCCAAAAGTATCTCACCAAGAGGATCAAGGGTCTCAAACAGATGCCATATGCTGCTCAGTTAAAAAAAACTCCAACTCTACTCAGTTGCATACCGCCTACTTCGAGGCGATCTATGCCTGACATACAAAGCTATGTCAAATCCAGAATTAAATGGACATGCTCCACCTCAGTAAATCTAAATCCCTTAGAGCCACATGCTCGAGGGACTTGAACCTCAGCACAGAAATAAAAAGAACTTGCTGGAGGGACAGGTTCATAACCCAGAGGCTTCCTTCGCTCTGGAATAGAATTCCAGTTCATGTGAGGCAGAGCACCTCACTGAATCTCTTCAAGAAGAATCTCGATAGGTGGATGGGGGATCGTAGGTTTGTCCCAGGGATTACTCCCGTGTCACTATTAGACAGAGGCACAGTAAACTAAACCTTAAAAAGGGCACAGTATACTCAAATGCAGAATCGGGCTAGGCTTATAATTGCCCCAGGGCAGATAGCCTAGTATGAACCTATATACATATATATATATATATATATATATATATATATATATATATATATATATATATATATATATATATATATATATATATATATATATATATATATATATATATATATACACATACCACATATACATACATATATATACACATATACATACATACATATATATATATATATATATAAACATAAACCACACACACAGACACACAGACCAATATAAACTTTATCTTCTACAATCTATGTGGTGTATTTGCTTGTAGATGAAGGTAGAGAAGGAAAGATAAACTCCAGAATGACAGGGGGATGGCGGGTGGGTAACCTGGACTGCAACAGTGAATACACTCGAATATCTACATTTATGGTAAGTGTACACAACTGTACCATGTTCTTCGTGTTTCACTGTTGCTGTCATTACATTTGGGTAGCATCCCAAAGCTATGGTTGGGAAGCTGGAGCTAAACTGCATTAGGTGTGGCTATAAGGCCCTGCAGAACTGCAGTGGCAAAGCCTGTCCTGGACTTAAGAGAGGCAAATGATCATGCTTTGTAAAGGTGTGAACAGAACTCCAAGTAGCAGCCTCTAGAATGTCTTTGGTTGGTACTCCTCTGAGAAAGGCTGCTGAAGTAGCTGCAGCTCTGGTGGAATGAAACCCAATACCCTTGGGCACAGGTTAACCATGGTGTAAGTAGCAGAAACGGATGCAGTGGCTTATCCACTTTGAAATTGTCTGCTTTGAAATACCCTTTCATTCTGATCCTGCAGCATATGTCACTAGTAATTGCTCAGTTTTTCTTACAGCTTTAGTCCTGCTCAAGCAGAATCTTAGCTGTCTGTGTACATCCAAAGAATGCAGAATTCTCTCCCCCTTGTTCTACGGATTTGGATAAAAAGGTTGGCAGATGAATTGTTTGGTTAAGAACCACACTGGAAATCACCTTAGGCATAAATGTAGGATTTGTCCTCAGAGACACCCTGTCTGGGTAAAATATGACAAAAGGCTCTACAGCCATGAGGGCCTGTAGCTCTGAAATTCTTCTTGCTGAAGTAATTACTTGCTGAAGTAATTACTAGTAGCAGAGCTGTTTTCCATAAGAACTGTATATCAGCGGTAGCAGCTAGTTCAAATGGGGGGCAGGGTGAGCTTTTCCAACACATAACTGAGGTCCCATGCAGGTAATGGTGATCTTCTAGGAGGCCTTAAATTTTGGGCTCCTCTAAGATACTGCTTTAGTAAAGGATGAGAAAAGATTAGTGGCTCTGTATTGTAATGAGCCGAAATGGCAGAGGCATGGATTTTAATGGATGAGAAAGATAGGCCTTTGTCAAGCATCTCAGTTAAGTATTGCAATATCTGAGGAATATTTGGTTCTGCTGTATCAGTTCCTTGTGCTGGATTCCAAACACAGAATCTATTCCATTTATCAGCATAAGATTTTCTAGTACTAGGCCTCCTGGCTTCCAAAATGACATCCATCACAGCTTTACTGAGAGGTGTTTGTATAACTACATGATCAGCTTTGCTGCCAGGTTCAATGTCTGGAGTTGATTGTGCAGAATCTGACTGTTTTGCTGGGACAGTAGTTGAGGTCTGAGGTAAGGTCCAAGCTGGGTATTGAGACAGGTTCTTTAGGACTGGGTACCAGTATTGGCGGGGCCAGTCTGGGGCAATTAGTATCATCTTTGGTTTCTCTTGTCTGACTTAAGGAGGACCTTGGGAAGAAGAGGCAGAGGAGGAAAGGGGTAAACTGATAGGTTTTTCCAACTGAAGGACAGGGGCATCCACTTTCCATGCTTGTCTGTGATAAGTCCTTGTGCAGAATCTTTTCAATTGATAATTTTGAGGAGAGGCAAATAGATCTATGTCTGGGCTCCCCCATTTCTCTGTTATCATGCTGAAGACTTGTGAATTTAGTTTCCACTCGTGAGGATCCATAAGGTTTCTGCTTAAATCGTCTGCCAGAGTATTTTGCTTTCCTGGCAGGAATTGAGCTTGAAGATGTATTTGGTAGGTCAAAGCTGTGTCCCACAGTGCCATGGCTAATCTGCAAAAGAGATAAGAGTGTGTGCCCCCTTGCTTGTTTATATACCACATGACCGTGGTGTTGTCCGTCTTTATCAGTAGTTGTCCTGGATGAATTAAGTCCTTGAAGGCTGTTGGGGCATTTTGAACAGCTAGCATCTCTTTCTGGTTGATATGTAGATGCATTTGTTTTGGGTTCCATATGCCCTGAATGCATCTTCCTGCCATGTGGGCCCCCCAGGCATAATCTGATGAGTCTGTTAAGGTTTGGTTGGATGGCAGGGGGCAGAGTGAAGGCCCTTCCCATGTTTTGGTGACATGCCTTTGCCCACCATAGAAACTCCTGTTATAGGCAGGGAATGAGAGGAATCATTGTTTCCAGACTGAGAATGTTGACGCCATAAACTTTTTAGGTACCATTGAAGTTTCCTCATATGCAGTCTTGCATATGGTATCAGTAGGATCCAGGATGCCATGAAGCCCAAAGCCTGCAGAATTTGTCTTGCAGATAACTGGGTTTTTGTTGCCATCAGTTTGAAGTAAGTAGTCAGTTGCCTTTGCTTGTCTGGCATGAGGTAAGACATCTGGGCAGCTGTATTCAAGCTTGCACCCAGGATTATCATCTTTTGAGAGGGTATCAGTTGTGATTTCTTTTAATTTATTGTGTACCCTAGGCATGTTAGAAGCTTTTTCACAAATGCCAGGTGTCGAAGAAGAATGCCCTTGTTCTCTGCTTGAATGAGACAGTCGTCCAAGTAAGGGTATATTTGTATACTTGTCTGCAAAATGCAATTACTGGTGCCAGGCACTTTGTAAAGACCCTGGGCGCAGTAGATAAGCCAAAGGGCAGTGCAGAGAATTGGTAATGCATTAAGCCAGCCTTGAATATGAGGTATCTTCTGCACGACTGTCTTATTGGGACATGCAGGTATGCCTCTTTTATGTCTAATGTCACCAGCCAAGCATTCTTGCCCAGCATGGGCAGAAGCTGCTGCAAAGTCAGCATTTTGAATTTTGGACTGTCCAGGTATGTGTTCAAAATTGATCAGTATTGGCCACCAGGCTTTGTCCTTTCTGGGTACCAAGAACAGTCTTGAGTAAAAACCTTGTCCTTTTTCCTGTTCTGGTACTGGCTGAATGGCCCCCATCTCCATGAGGGACGTAACCTGTTTCTGTGCCTCTGCCCATTGATTTTTTTGGCAGATCTGGCCAACCATCTGCCATTGGCACAGTGTGGAAATGGAATCTGTATCCCAAGTGATACTATGTGTAGTACCCACTTGTCCTGGGTTATTAACTGCCAATTTTGAGCAAAAAGTGCTAATTTCCCCCTAAGGGTGCTGCCAAAAGATAAGTGCTTGGTGTAGGCAGAGGGAAGTCATTGGGACTGTTTTCTGTAGGTTTGCGCTTTATCTCCACCAGATTTGGAGGTAGAAGCACCCCATTGCTCTGACCTGTATGAATATTGCGCATGGTATCTGTAACCCTTAGGGTGTCTGGATTTGCCCCTTTGAGCTCTGACACAGGAAAGGACCAATTATTTGTAGGCCAGTGTTTACTGAATCTTGGTGGCTGCACTTGTAAGAAGTCTTTAACAGTTTGCATAGACTTAGCTTTGTCTTCCATTTTCTTTAAAACCTCTTCTGCCTTAATACCAGAGTATCATGCTGTAAAGGAGCATCTAGCAATTTAGCCTTAACATGATCCGCCAAATTTTGTTTTTAGCCAGGCATGCCTCCTAATCACAGATCCAGTAACTGCGGACCTGCAGGAGGCCTCTAAGGAATCAAAACCACACTGCAAATTATACTTTCCAACCTGTTCAGCTGCATGCAATAATTCCTGCAATTCTTTATTTTCTGCACATTCTGAAATCATCATTTTCTGTTTCAGCAATCCCATAACATGTTGTTGATACTAAGCATATGAAATTGACAGTTTAAGGCCCTGATTGCCAAGGTTGCAGATGTATAAACCTTTTTTCCCCATCTGTCCAGTGCCCTTGAATCTCTGTCAGACGGGGTAAGATTTTTTGCTGTTGAGGCCTTAACTCCCTTTGGACCCTGTGAAATAGTTTCAGGATCAGCAGCAAGGTTTCTAAATAAAAATGTATGTGAGTCAGGGACCCTGTAATATCGGTCAGGCTTACTGGGAGCTGGAGGTAAGGAGTCAGGGGTCAAGCTGGACTCCGAAAACACATCATCCACAATGTCTAAAACAGGGGGAATGGCTAAAGGCCTGTGCTGAGGGAGAAGGAAATCCCTGAGCCTCTTTTTTGATTGAGAAATCTTGACTCTCCCAGTGAAAATGCTCCCTCAAAGTATGCAAGGTTTCTCCAAATGAATAATCCTCAGGAGGAGATGCAGATGGTGTAGACTCCTCTGCATCAGAATCCTCATAGGGAGGTATAGATAATTCCTGATCAGAGGAGGAATCAGAAGAAACAGAAACCTGATCTGAAGATTATTCATAATCAGTGTCTTGCCTAGGCCTCTTATCTGGAGGGGGATGGGTACCCCTGATCAAGGTAATAAGGTCTTCAGCCATTTTGATCATCTGTTTTTTAGGCATAGAGGCCTGTGCACGTGGCTCATGCGTCGGTTTTTTATAGTTTTAGAAGTTGCTTTTGCAGCAGTCATTGGTTTGATATACAAATGTTGAGGTCTGAAAACACCCTCAAAAGCTGGTGCCTGCTCAGCGGCTCCAGACCCATCCAAGGGAGATGCATCTGTCGGTCCAATACCTTGAGTATCTTGTGGCATCCTGGACTCCACATGGGTGTCAGTAGAGGCCTGCAACTCTAAGGTAGCGGGTATCAGGGGCTGCGAAAGCGCCTCACTGAGTACTGGCGACTGGCTTAGAAGCTTAGTCATCGGTTTTGGATCTTGACTGCCTTTCTCTATCCTTTACTTTGCGTTTTTTGTGTACTCCGGTAGTTGGATTGCTATCCAATGACATTTCTGGGTAATTAAATCCGTTTCCAAAATACTTTGAGGTAAAAATATATATACCGACGCTTAGTGCGTTGGTTAAATCTAGCACAAAACTGACAGTCAGGCACATTGTGATCAGGGCCTAGGCAAGGAATACAGTATAAATGGAAATCCTTATGGAGGTATTTGCTGCCCACAAGTAATAAAATTATTAACTTTTTCTGACCGGTATGGAGCAAGAAAAAAGTTTCCCCAACGAGGTACTTAGCTTTAGTGAAGACTTCGGTTCTGAAACTCAAACATTTCAGTAGTCGGACGACCGGCACTTGCGAAATGCTTCTGCTTCGGGCACCGCGTGGCAAGAAAGACTAAAGAAAATGGCATCGGCTGCACGTTTTATACCCCTGACGACCTGACGTCATGGAAGAGGAGACAGCAACCGACGCAAGACCCAAGACTTTGGAATTCAGGCCGACTGAGGGCAACCTGCCAGCAGATTACCCAAATGTAATGACTGCAACAGTGAAACACTAAAAACATTCTTAGTTGTCTGTGTACATCCAACGAATGCAGAATCCGCTCCCCCTTGTTTTGAGGATTTGGGAAAAAAAGTTGGCAGGTGAATGGTCTGGTTAAGAGGTACACTGGATACCACCTTAGGCATAAAATAAGGATTGGTCCTGAGGGCCACCCTGGCCGGGTAAAATATAATGAAAGGCTCCACTGCCATGAGAGCCTGTAGTTCTGAAACTCTTCTTGCTAAAGTAACTGCCAAAAGAAAAGTGGTCTTCCAAGACAGAAAGTTTATATCCGGAGTAGCTGCTGGTTCAAAAGGAGGCAGGGCGAGAGTTTTTCCAGCACAAAACTGAGGTCCCATGCAGGAGTAGGTGCTCTCCTGGGAGGCCTTAAATTTTTGGCCCCTCTGAGGTACTGTTTTAGCAGTGGATGAGAAAAGAGGGGAGGCTCTGTGTTGGAATGAGCCGAGATGGCAGAGGCATGGATTTTTATTGAAGAAAAAGATAGGCCCTTGTCAAGCATCTCACTTATGTATTGTAAAATATGAGGCACATTGGGCTTTGCTGTGTCTATTATTTGTGCTTGGTTCCAAGCACAGAAAATCTTATTCTATTACTAGGCCTTCTGGCTTCCAAAATGACATCCATCACAGGTTTACTGAGAGATGTGGTTTGAAGAATTAGTTGATTAGCCATGCTGCAAGATTCAGAGTTTGGAGCAGAGTCTGCAGAATTTGACAGTTCTGCTGAGACAGTAGATGAGGTGTTTGAGGCAAGTACCACGGAGGAAGGTGCGACATATTCCTTAGAAGCAGGTACCAGTGCTGGCGAGGCCAGTCCGGAGAAATTAGGATCTTTTTTTTTTTTCCTGTCTGACTTTTAGTAAGACCTTGGAGAGTAGAAGCAGAGGAGGAAAGGCATAGACTGATAGGTTTTTCCAGCTGAAGGATAGAGCATCCACTTTCCATGCTTTTTTTGTGATAAATTCTTGTGTAGAATTTGTCCAACTGATAGAAGTGGGGGAGCCCAGACAGATCTATTTGCCTCTCCCCAAAACGGTGTTAAAATCTGAAGATTTGTGGATCGTTTCCATTCATGCGGGTCCATAAGATTTCTGCTTAAGTCGTCTGCCAGAGTATTTTGCTTTCCTGGCAGGAACTGAGCTTGAAGATGTATTTGGTAAGTCAAGGCTGTGTTCTACAAAGCCATGGCTAGTCTGCAAAGGGGGTAGGAATGTGTACCCTCCTGCTTGTTTATATACCGCTTAACTGTGGTGTTGTCCGTCTTTATCAGTAGTCGTCCTGGATGAAGTAAGTCCTTGAAGGCTGTCAGAGCATTCTGAACAGCTAGCATTTCTTTCTGGTTGATATGCAGATGAATTTGGCTTGGGCTCCATTTGCCCCAAGTGAATCTCCCTGCCATGTGGGCCCCCAAGCATAGTCTGATGCATCTGTAGTTAGGGTTTGGATGGCAGGGGGTAAAGTGAATGACAGTCCCTTGTTTTGGTGACATGTCTCTGCCCACCAAAGAAACTCCTGTTGTAGGCAGGGAATGAGAGGAATCATTGTTTCCAGGCTGTGACGATGCTGACTCCATAAACTTTTTAGGTACCATTAAAGTTTCCTCATATGCAGTCTCGCATATGGAATTAGTAGAATGCAGGATGCCATGAACTCCGAAGCCTGCAGAATTTGTCTTGCAGAAAAATGGGTTTTTGTTGCTATTTGTTTGAAGTATGTTGTCAATTATCTTTTTGTTGGTCTGGCATGAGGTAAGCCAGTTGTATTCAAGCTTGCATCCAGGAATGCAATTATTTGAGAGGGTACGAGTTGTGATTTCTTTTCGTTTATGGTGTACCCTAGGCATGCTAGAAGCCTTTTTACAAACGCCAGATGTTGAAGAGTGTCCTTGTCCTCTGCTTGAATGAGACAATTGTCTTGATAAGGATAAATTTGAATGTTTCTTTGTCTGCAGAATGCGATTACTTGTGCCAGGCACTTTGTAAAGACCCTAGGCGCAGTACATAAGCCAAAGGGCAGTGCAGAGAATTGGTGATGCAAAAAACCTTTGAAGCGGAGGTATCTTCTGCATGATTCCCTTACTGGGATATGCAGGTATGCCTCTTTTAAGTCTAAAGTTACTAACCAGGCATTCTTGCCTAGCATAGGCAGTAGCTGTTGTAAAGTCAGCATTTTGAATTTTGAATGTCCAGGAACGTGTTCAGAATTGATAAGTTCAGTATTGGACGCCATGAACTGTCTTTTCTGGGTACCAGAAAAGTCTTGAATAAAATCCTTGTCCTTTTTTCCTTTTCTGGTACCGGTTGAATAGCTCCATATCCATGAGGGACATAACTTGTTTCTGGGCCTCTGTCCACTGGTTTTGTGGCAGATCCGGCCATCCGTTTGGAATTAGCAAAGTATGGAAATGAAATCTGTACCTCTGGGATACTATGTTTAATACCCACTTGTCCTGGGTAATTAAATGCCAATTTTGAGCATGAAGTGCTAGTTTTCCCCCCAAGGGGGCTGCCAAAAGATAAGTGCTTGGAGATGATAGAAGGAAGTCATTGAGACTGCTTACTGTAGGGTTGTGCTTTGTTTCCTCCAGATTTGGAGGTGAAGGCACCCCATTGCTTTGACCTGTAAGAACCCTGTGATTGATATCTGGAGCCTTTTCAGCACCTGGGTTTGCCCTGACTGGCTCTGTTGGACACAGGAAAGGACAAATTTTTAGTAGGCCAGTGCCTACTGAACCTGGGTGGCTGCACTTGCAAGAAATCTTTTACAGTTTGCATAGATTTAGCTTTGTCTTCCATTTTCTTTAAAACCTCTTCTGCCTTATTACCAAACAGAGTATCATGCTGCAAAGGGGCATCAAACAATTTAGCTTCAACATGATCAGGCAGATTTTGCTCCTTGTGCCAGGCATGCCTTCTAATCACAGATCCAGCAACGACAGCCCTACAAGAGGCCTCCAAGGAATCAAAACCACATTGCCAAGTATGCTTTCCAACCTGTTCTGCGGAATGCAATAAATCCTGCAACTCTTCCACACAATCAGAAATCAACATCGTTTTCTGTTTCAGTAAGCCCATGACATGCTGTTGATATTTAAGCATATGAAACTGACAGTTTAAAGCCCCGATTGCCAAGGTTGAAGTATAAACCTTTCTTACCCAATCTATCCAGCGCCCTGGAATCTCTATCAGAAGGGGTAGGATTTTTGGCTGTAGAAGCCTTAACATCCTTGGGACCCTGAGAAATAGTCTCTGGATCAGCAGCAGGATTTTTGAAAAGAAATTTGTGGGAGTCAGGAACCCTGTAACACCTGTCTGGCTTACTAGGAGCCGGAGGCAGGGAATCAGGAGCCATGCTCGATTCCGAGAACACATCGTCTAATACAGGAGGTATTGCCAAAGGGCCTATGCTGAGGAAGAAGGAAATCCCCAAGCCTCTTTTTTGGTTCAGAGAAGTCCTGACTCTCCCAGTGAAAATGTTCCCTTAAAGTATGCAAAGTCTCTCCAAAAAGAGTAATCCTCTGGAGGAAATGCAGATGGGATGGATTCCTCTGCATCAGAATCCTCAGAGGGTGGAATAGAAAATTCCTGATCAGAAGAAATGGAAACCTGATCTGAAGATTCATAATCAGTGCCTTGCCTAGGCCTCTTAGCAGACGGGGATTGGGAACCCCTGATCAAGGTAATTAAATCCTCAGCCATTTTGATAGTCTGATCATCTGTTTTTTAGGCATAAGGGGCCTGAGCCCGCGGCTCATGCGTCGGTTTTTTTAGACACAGAAGTTGTTTTTGACCTTGTTTTTGTTGCTGGCGTCTGTTTAATGTAAAAATGTTGAGGCCTGAAAACACCCTCAGAAGCTGGTGCCTGCTCAGCGGCTCCGGACACATCCAAGGGAGAGACATCCGTGGGTTCAATACTTTGCGAATCTCGCGGCATACCGGACTCCGAATGGGTCTCAGTAGAGGCCTACGACTCAAAAGTAGCGGGTAACAGGGGCTGCGAAAGCACCTCACTGAGTACCGGCGACTGGCTTAGGAGAAGCTTTGTCATCGGTTTTGGACCTCAATGGTCCGTCTGTCTTTCCTTGCATTTTTTTGTGAACTCTGGTAGGCGGATTGCTAACCGACGACATTTCAGGGTAGTTAAATCTTGAACCAAAATATTTAGAAGCAAAAATATAGACGCTTAATAGTGCGTTGGTTAAATTTAGCACAAAACCGACAGCAAGGCACGTTATGATCAGGGCCTAAGCAAGGAATACAGTACAAATGAAAATCCTTGAGGTATTTGCTTCCCACAAGTAATGCAATTATTAACTTTTACTGACATCGGTAAGGAGCAAGAAAAAGTTTCCCCAACAGGGTACTTGGCTTTAGTTTGAAGACTTCGGTTCTGAAACTCAAATACGAAAATTTCAGGAGTTGACCGACTGGCACTTGTGAACTGCTTCTGCTTCGGGCACCGTGCGGCAAGAAAACTGATTAAAATGGCATCGGCTGCATGTTTTATACCCCTGACTACCTGACGTCATTGAAGAGGAGACAGCAACCAATGCAGGACCCAAGACTTTGTTATTCAGGCCGACTGAGGGCAACCTGCCAGCAGATTACCCAAATGTAATGACTGCAACTGTGAAACATGAAGAACATCAAGGATTTCCATGACAGGAACTTTTGATCACATGTCACAGCAGGTTCAAAAGGGAGGAGAGAGAGAGAGAGAGACTGGAGAATCCGGGAGAGATTCCATGCCTCCACCGGTTGCCGGATAGGTCTGCTATGGAAAATCCCCTTGAGGAAGGCCTTGCAAAGTAGAGTGGAAATAAGCGGGACTCCATCTGAACCATTATGGAAGTTAGAAACAGCTGCTAAATGGACTAACGGTGGAAGCTGATGCACCATTGTCAAACTACTCAGAAAGGTAATGAAGAATAGTAGCTACGGGAGTTTAAAATGGATTTAGCATCCGATCATGTGACCAGGTAGAGAAACTTTTCCATTTGTCCCTGTAATGTTTTCTGGTGGATGGTTTGTGGGAGGCCAGGATAATATCATGGACAGATGAGGAGAGGATTTCCTGCCTGGCAACTAACAAAGTGGAGAAGCCAAGCAGTCAGCTTGAGAGTGGAAAGATTCGGTGGGGACAGCCCTTGTGGGTGAGACATGAGGTCCTGACGAGTGTCCAGGATCTAAGGAAGTTGCAACAGTTGAGGTCGGAGGAAGGGAAACCACACTTGACGAGGCCAGAACAGGGCAATGAGGATCACTTTGCTTCTCAACTGGATAGCTTTCCTTATAAAAAGAGGGATCAGAGGTATTGGAGGATAAGCATAAGGGAGACCCACGGGCCAATCGTGAGTCAAAGCATCTCTCGGTGACTCCTTGTGATGGGGAAAGAGGGCAAAGTAGCTGCTGCATTTTTTGGGAGGCGAAAAGGTCGCAGCATGGTTGACCCCAATGGCTGAAGATTTCGGCCGTCACACTGACTGAGAGACCACTTGTGGGGACGAAGGATACATCTGCTCAGCCTGTCCGCAATCATGTTGGAGCTCCCCGGGATATGTGTTGCGATTAGAATGCAATTGGAAGCTATCGCCCAATGCCAGATTCTCACGGCTTTGCGACAAAGGGGGTAGGATTTGGTCCCTCCCTGTTTATGTACCAGACAACGGACATGTTGTCTGACTGCATAGCAATCGTTCCTGACGGAAGGAGCGGATGGAATGCTTGCAATGCCAATAGCACCGGTCTTAACTCCAGGACATTGATATGCAAGTTGATCTCTATGCTGGACCACGTGCCTTGGACTGACTTTCCCTGGAAGTGACCCCCCCACGCTATCAGGGAAGCATCCATGGTCACCGTGACACAGGATTGGGGAGCCTGGGAGGGGCGACACCAGAGATTTTCATCTGTACTCATCCACCAGAGAAGATCTTGTTTGTGATGAGGATCTGTGAGATCAAGTGATAATGACTGGATATCCACTGGGACAGAAGGAGCCATTGTAGTAGTCTCATATGTAATCTGGCTAGGGGAACAATTGGGATGGCCACTACCACAGACCCCAGAGCCTGAAGAACTTCCCTTGCAGACACCTTTCTTCAACAGAGTATCACTTGAACTTGTGCCCTTAACCTCTGAAGCCTGTGAGACGGAAGAGAGACCAGACTTGTTTGACTGTTGAGTACTGCCCCTATAAGTTACAACTGTTGAGGGCTGAAGGTTGGATTTTCCCAGTGAATGGTGATGCCGAGCGACTTTGCTAGTACTAGAGTGTAGCAGAGGGCCCTGACCAGGAGGCGCTTGGTGGGAGTGGAGAGGAGCCACTCGTCTAAATATGGAAACACCTAGAATCCCTGAAGTCTCAGATGAGCTGTGACCACTGCTAGGCATTTCATGAAAACTCTGGGGGCCATCGAGAGACCGAATGGCAGGGCTCTGAATTGGTAATAATTGGCTCCCAGCCAGAAGCGAAGGAGACTCCTGGAGCGTTTCTCCATTTTGATGTGGTAATACACATCCTGGAGGTCTAACGAGCACATCCACACACCCTCCCGAAGAAAAGGAGGATGGACTGAATCGTGACCATGCGGAATTTGGTCTGAACCACTGACTTATTTAGCTGGCTAAGATCCAAAATGGGCATCCAATCCCCAGTCTTTTTTGGCACTAAAAAAGAATCTTGAGTAAAAACCAGATCCGCACTGGCCTGGGGGGACCTGACAAACCGGATCCTCACTGGTCTGGGGGGACCTGTTGGGGGACTCATTTTTGACATTGCTTTCTTATTTTGGAAGATGCCTCCTCCCTTTGACTAGGTTGAACATCGGGAAGGGATTTTGGAGGGCTTGGGTAAGATATTAGGGGGATGTGATAGCCTCTGGAAATTAATTCTCTGCACCCACTGATCATTTGTAATAGAGAGCCAGGCAGCTAGGTGCAGAGAGAAACAAGCCCAGACTGCTTCCAGAGGAAATCAATCGGGCAGCACTTCAGGAGCACTGATACGGTCTTCCTGAGAAAGAATCTCTGAAGTCCTGAGTTCAGGGACCTCCTCTGCCCTGAAAGGGGCATCTTCCGTTACTGGAACCCCCTCTGCCTCTGGGGGTGTCCTCACTACGAGCCTCATGGAAAGGACCTTGAGACTTTGTGCCACATCTCTCTACTCCTCTGGTTCCTGGAGAAGGAATGTTGAGGCTTGAAAAAATGCAAACCCATGGCAGACAAGGTCTTCCAGTCTTGTTCGCACCTGGCTAATGTGTCCTTGACCTTAAAACTGAACAGAACTGATGGTTCGATAGGGGCATTTAAAAAGGAAGACTTGGGAGTCCACGAGGTCACAAATGCTCATCCAGGCGTGGTGTCTCATAACTACACCTGCAGCTCTAGCCACCCCTTCGGTTGCGTGGGACAGCAATCTCATGGACGAGTTGGAAATTGACTCTAGGGTGGCAAGTTGGGAAGCAACTTTATCACATGCCCCGTCCAAAACTTGACTTGCGAGGGTTCCAGAGATCTCTGCGGTGAGATCTCTGGAGCCTCGTAAAATGTGTCAAAAAGTTCAGAGACCTGACAGCAAAGGTCGCTGAAGCAAACTCTCTTTCCTAAACTGTCCACCGCCCGGGACTCTGTTGGGCAGGTGGACAGTAGGACTTTCCTCTGCAAGTTCCTTTTTCATGGCTGCGCCACCACCATAGTGTCTACTGGCAAACCTCTAGACCAATGGGGTTGATCCTCTGGAGGAGAGAGTATCTTATCTGATCACTTGGGGATGGCCTCAACAGTGTCATGATTCTTCCATGCCCGCTGCACAATGAGCTTAATTAACTCATCATCGGGGGTGGGTCACCCAAGAAGTAGAGAGCGGAAGGCCTGCAGGAATACGGATTCCTCCGAGAAAGGGTTGGAGGGCTTCCAGTCACCCCTCTGCTTCAAGATTTCCAGGATGTCTCCAAATGAGACATAGTCAGGGGGTGACCGTGGGGACCCTTCATCATCGTAGCCCGTATCTTCCATGGGGGACTCCTCTGGGGAGTCCATGTGTTTCCTCTTACACAACTGTTTCCGAGGGGGTTCTTCGGTGGGAGCATCTGAAGAGGACTCAAAGGGAAATGCCCTGTACAGAGGTTTCCTGGGTCTTGTGCTCTCTCGAGTCCTGGGGGGGTGGCCTTTGACAGCTGCAGCTCAGAGGGAACGGGTGGTAGTTCCGACGTAGGAGGATTGCTCAAAGCAAGCACCCTCTTCATCACAAGGAAAGCAGGCCCGCCTGAAGAGGAATGGGAGCCCGGCACCGAAGAAGACAATTTCGGAACAGGAGTCACACCCCACTCCACGCGGTCCGCTCCCAGATATGGAGCCTCAAGCAAAACCGGAGCAGGAGTCACCCTTTGACCCGAACACGGAACCAGTGACACAACCGGTACCGTGGCCGGAACAGAGGGCCCCCCAAGCATGAGATTGAGGAAGGGTGGGTTCTTACGGAACCAACACCCAAAGGGGCATCAGAGTCGCAGACATGGTTGTTGTTGGCACCGAGGCAAGGGGTCCTCTCGCAGATGGAAAAATGAGCCTCTGAACAGAGGGGTCCAAGGGAGGAGAATACGTGGGGGTCGCCAGGGCAATGGACCCAAAACCCAGAGTGGGGTGGGCTCTAGTAAAATTTGTAATTCCCCTGGCGGTCAGCAGCTGATCAAAGAGGTGCACCATGTCCAATTCAGATAGGGGCATCGGTAAGGTCCACCAGGAGCCTAAAGGGGAAATCTGGCCATTCCAAAAAGGGGCTGAAGGCTTGTCCGGCAAATGGATCTGCAGACTAGGAGTACTGGGTCCATGGTGGTCTGAAAAATGGCACAGAGGATTCCAGTTCAGAAACCGGTAGCAGGGGAATAAATCAGAGCAGAGAACGGGCTCGGAACCAAAGTCACAGCTGGGGTGGAGGTCAATAGTGGCTCCGAAGATGTGGTTGGAACAGAGACGGGAGGGACGTCAGTGCAGAGGTAGAGGCAGGTAAACTGGCTGAAACCGAAGTTGCAGTGGGAGCCGTAGTCAGTGTTGACGAGGCGATCATGGCAACCTCTGTCTGAACCACTGGAGCCAAACTCTGAGTGGAGGTGGTCGGAACTGAGGAGACGATTCAATGCTCGGTAAAAGTCTTATGGGCCTTGTGCTTACGAGTCTTGCCCCTATCACCGGCCGTTGAAGAGGGGTCAGAACAAGGACGTTTGTCCACAGGAGGGGATGAGATCTCAGATGCAGAAACCTCAGAAAAAGGAGAAGGAAGCGGGCCCTTGAGGATTAACTTGTTTAGTCTTTCAGTCAGCGTCCGCTAACTGAAACTGGCACAAATGTTACAGGAAGGTTTTGCCGACAAGTGCAGAACCCCCAAACAATACACACATTCTTCATGTAGATCACTATTCAGGAGTTAAACACTGCAAGAAGAGCAGTGTTTAAACCCTGTAGTCCCTTTCTTTTCAGACAGAATAGAAACACACACAATGCTAAATTAGAAGAAAAAAGTTAGGGGGGGGGGGATACCAACAATGGCATTGGGAATACCACAAGGGTAAAAAGGCAAATACCAACAATAGTATGATAAAGGAGATACCTGTGGGTAGAGCTGAGTGTGGAAATAGAGAAAAATAGTAATTTGACAGGAAAGAACTCACAAATTCATATAAAATTTGAAAAATATTCCACTTAGCTGGAGAGCTCGGTGAAACGCTACTATAAGGCTGCGCAGCAAATGAGATCTGAGGTAACTGAGTGAAGGGCATTGTGGGTAGCAGCTTAGCTCAAGAGTTTTTGGTGCACACAAGCTTGGTATAAGGCCAACTCTGTTCCGAGGGATCTGAACTGAACCCATGAGTGATGAATAGGAAGAAGATTAACAACTTCAGATGAAATAATTAGTAAGACGTATAAAATATTGCAATGATAAACTATAAAAAATCAGAGGGGTTAGAAAAGACTGGGAAGAGAATGGAAAAGCAATTTACAAGAAAACAATGGGAAGACAAATGTATGGCTCCCAAGTGTGAAATCATGTCCAGAAGGTTTAATATCTTTGCTTGGAAGCATCTGCATAGATGTTTTACACTCCAAGACGTTAAAGGAGTTTTCTTCAAGTAGATGGCAAACAAATTTTTTTAGCAATGTTGGACTGATGACAGTAGCAAAGAAAATATATGTGATGTACATTATGCTCAAATGGAAAAATGGTTTGCTTTCTTTTCTGAACATGGCAATCCCTTCGTGTTCCCTGACAGAATACTAAGGTTAATTAAGATGATATATAAGCAAACAGTCAGAGGCAAGAATAAAGGTGGGTGGGTTTCCCACCTATAAGCTGTGTTTGAACGAGCCAGGGGTGTCCTTTTTCCCCTTGTATTTGCTTTACACTTGAAACCACTGATCAATAAAATAAAGAACTCAAAAATTCAAGGATATAACTTGTATGGTAATAAAGAAAAATTAAGTTTATTCAGAGATATCATTATGTACTTGACAAATCCAGAAGAGAGCATTTCTGGGCTCTTGAAGTAAACTATGTATTCATACATGAATTGATTCAGCAACATGGGGATGAGATGAAGTATTTAGGTGTATGGATTATACTATTGCAGCTCAGGATGTGGGAAGAGACTAAACAAAAAGAGGATACAAAAATTTAAGTCAGAAGCTCTGCATTATGGATACAGATAAGGGTCTACATTAGATCACTGAAATGGCATTACAGCGATTGCCGTTTCGCCAACACATACAGACCAAAATCTGAAAACAGCCAAGGCTCAGGTCAGCAATTTTTTCCCCAGGGAAACAAATTGCTTGGCCTGAGCCATGACATTGCCTTTTACCCCACTATAGTGCAATCTTGGAGTTGGTATATTTAGTTGGGGGGGGGGGGGCAAAGCCCCCCCACTTTATGTTTGAAATTGTGTGCATGTGTTTTTAGTGCAAGTGAATTCTTTCCCAGGGAAAGAAATTGCCGTTTTGAACATTTGCGGTTTACTGAGGTCACTGATTACGTGTCGATGAAGAGGCATTCGACAGAACGCCTCTTCAAGCATTTAATATAGACCCAGATAAGATACAAGACGTGAAAATATTTCTAGTTCCTTTAGTTTTGTATCAACCAGAGAAATAGTAGACCATAACTGAGAGTTAACGTTATTTGTGAAGGAAAGACAGCAAGAGTCAAGTGGGACAAGTTGTTTCCCCCTACAAAACAAGATGCTTTAGGATTACACGATTTGAAGGGACACTTTACAGCTGCAGATAGTTATGGTTCATTTATATGACACAAGCAGAACATTACAAATCAAAAGTAGAAAGGCATAAAAATGAAATGAATGGGGTTAAATAATGACAAAGAGAGAGATAGACAGACAGAGAGAGCTGTATGTACTTAAGGAGAACAAAAAACATACAGAAAAACTACACTTAAAAATGTAGCAGAAAATATTCTGAGAACAAGAAAAAAAAAAGAAAACAGAGAAACTAGTGGTCTTAAAATTTCATTGAGCTCAGTCACAATAACTTCCAAAAATCATGAAACCCAGGTAGTTTTCCAAAGCAACAAGCCTTTTATTCGTCACAGACAAGTGATCCCCAGTAACAAAAAATCACAAATATTTTAATCTTAAAATATTAGCTTTTATATACTTAGAAGTAGGTGTGGAAAATAAATGTATTGTTTAATTTGAAACCAGCCTATTCATGGCAAACAATATAAACAGGACCATAAAAGTGCATTTTAGAACAGGAAGTACCCCCCACCCCCACCCCCCGACACACACATACAAAACAACTAAATCCTAGTTAAGGAAAACACTACCCATCTATTTGCAACCCACATTCCAAGATCGGGTATTAAGAAAAGCATAATGTACACAGTACATAAGACTTAACTAAAGTCACTTTCAGCCAACTAATGCAATAAAGCCGTCCTCACATATGTGACAAGAACTAAAATCAAGAAAAATGCCCATCTTTCTACCCATAAACATAAATCAAGCTAGAACACCATAAATATAAAAATACATCTGTCTAATATCTATAAAAAGTTACGTCTTACCATAACGTTCCATCTGCACTGTCAATCTTCACCAATCCTTGACCATGGGTACGGTTCCAAACCTCGGAACCAACTCTGCCACATCTTCCAGCTCGTGCGCTTCAAACTCTCGAGCCAGGCACTACCCATAATGCGCCTCTCTAAAGTTACCTCAGATGGAGTTTGTTCAAGAAATCAGCAGATAGAAAGGCAGAAAAAAAAATGTGGTCATCTAAAGATAATATAAGAGTCCTTAAAAGGAAACTAGCTAAGGAGTAATGTGGTCTACTAAGACACTTAGGATGGGGAAAGGAGGGTGGATATGTCAAGGATTGGTGAAGATAGACAACACAGATGGTACGTCATAGTAAGACATAACTACTTTATCTGATGTTGTCAATCTTCATCCAATCCTTGACCGTGGGACAGAATCCCTAGCTACTTTAACCTTTGGAGGTCTCACAGAAGAATATTCCTAAGCAGCATAGAGCCAAAGGATGCTTAACCCCTCGAGACCGGATCAAGTTTGTAATGAGTAATAAAGGTATGATGAGAAGACCATGTAGCTGTGGCACAGATTTCGTCTAAGGAAGCTCTGGCAAGAAAAACTGCTGACTTTGCTACAGCTCTTGTTGAATGGGCTTGAACTGGTTTACGAAGTTGGAGACCTTTAGAGTGATAAATAAATGTGATGCAGTCTCTGAGCTACTTAGCTAAGGTAACCTTACCAACTGGATTACCCAAGTGGAAGGAACAGAATTCTAAAAATAGCGGATCCGATTTTCTAAAAACCTTTGTCCTGTGAAGGTAAGAATGTGGTTGCCTGTGTACATCTAGCAAATAAAGGGCATATTCCCCTTTGTTAGAAAAAAATAGGGAAAAATACTGGCAATTGTAAAGACGGATTAATGTTGGTTTTGGATACTACCTTTGGTAAAAAAAAAAACGATGGATTTGTTCTTAGTGCAACTCTATCTTTATGAAAAATCAATTAGGGTGATTTGCAGGATAGGGCCTGCAGCTCAGATACTCTTCTTGCAGAAGTGATAGCGACCAGGAAAAAAGTCTTCCAGGACAAATATTTCAAGTCACAGGATGCTGATGGTTCAAAGAGAGTCTTAGTAAGGGTCTGAAAAATAACTGAGATGCCAAGGGTGAGCTAGTTCCTTAAACTGAAGTTGAAGTATCATAAGTCCTTTTAAGAAAGCTTTACAAAGCTTGTGAGACATTAAAGAACCATTCAGGCCTGAATGAAAGTTTGAAATTGATGCTAGATGGACTTTAATAGTGGATATAGAGGAACCTGATTGGAATGGTGTAGTTAAAAAATCTAGAACTTCATGAATGGGGCTGGTATAAGGGTCTAGTCCTTTGTTCAAGGGCCATTTAACAAATTTCTCCCATTTGTTTTGGTACAGTTTTCTGTCTGAAGGTTTGTGAGGAGCAATAATTTGTTGGACAAGGGAGGAGAGTAAAGGATAACTGGTGATCATGTGAATTGGAGAAGCCACGCAGAGAGCTTGAGATGTCGGAGATTTGGATGAACCATGCCCTCTGGGTGAGTTAGCAGATCTGGAGCTGGGTCCAAGTTTCCATATCAGATGAGGCCAAAGAAAGGAAAACCAAACTTGTTGAGGCCAGAAGGGGACAATGAGGATTATTGTATTCTGTCCTTTTGGCTTTCTTTAGGAATTGGGATAGGAGAGGAGTCGAGGGAAAGGCATATAACAGACCAGGAGGCCAATCGTGGAGAAGAGTGCTCCTGGGTGACTCCCCCGGAGGGGGGATTAGGGCAAAGTAACTTCTGCACTTGTTGTTCACGGGAGAGGCAAAAAGGTCACAGCAAGGTTGGCACCAATGGTGAAAAATCTTGTTCACCACTAGGAGGATTGAGAGACCACGCGTGAGGCAAAAGAATCATTCTGCTCAACTTGTCCGCTATCACATTGGAACTTCCCGGAATATGCTTTGCTGTCAGAAAGTGGCTGGGAAAAAAACAAGTCGCCCATTGCCAAACTCAGAGTGCTTCTCGATAGAGTGGGTAAGGTTTGGTTCCACCTTATTGGTTTAAATACCAGACTACCAACACAGCAGTCTGAATCGCTACTGTCTGGAAAGGAAGGTAATCTTTGAATGCTTGCAACATTAACAGCACTGCCCTCATTTCCAGAACACTGATGTGCAAGTTGGCCTCCAACTAGGACCACATGCTTTGGACTGTCTTTCCCAAATAATGCTCCCCCCCAATCTGGGAAACATTAGTGGTTACTATGGCTTGGGGCTCGGGAAGAGTAAACAGCTGACCTGACAGAATCTGGTCACAGTGTAGCCACTACCTGAGATCCTGCTTGCAACGGTTGGTGAATAAAATACCAACCAATGTCTCACCTAGTTTTGAAATACCTAAACAGGTAATAAGAAATAAATAGAAAGTACCAGCAATGGTACAAAAGTTCTACCAATGGTAGAAGAGGGAAAGAGACAGAATAAACAGCTATGTTAAGGATAAGAAGAGCAGGTAGATGGCGAAAGAGGAACAAGACAAGGATTTCTTAAAAGAGATGAACCATTTCAAAAGAATTAGAAAATTGGAAAAATTTGAAAAATAACTCAATGTTATAGCCAAGGCTCGAGAGAAGGAAATTAATGCATCTCGTCTGCGAAGAGGCAAACGAGATCGGAGGTAACTTTAGAGAGGAGCATTATGCGCAGTGCCTAGCTCAAGAGTTCGGAGAGTGCAAGCTGGAAGATATGGCAGGGTTGGTTCTGAGGCTCGGAACCAAACCCACTGTCAAGGACTGGGTGAAGACTGACATCAGATAACACTGTACTCAATAATGGGTCTGATAAGGGAGGAGTACAGGGATCTTATGACCTCCTTTTTCCTGGAAATACCCTTACTTATGAGGTGGGCCATGTAGAAAGCCTTCCGTACAACAAAGGCAACATGGTGGTCAAACGTCAGGTTGCTATCAACCTGGGTGCCAAAGTCCCTCACAACTGACTGTGCTTAGTACGTCGTTATTAATGTGATAATTAGTGGGGACACCATTTTCCCCAGAGAGAATAATGATGCATTTCTTGGCACTCAGTTTGAGGCCATGCTTCTGGCACCAGCATTAGTTTGGTTAAAGCCCTCTTGGAGGATGTTCACTTCACTAGGGGAAATTATGACAGTGCCCAGCTTGCAGTCATCTGCAAACTTTGTCAGCCAAAGACCACTGGTTTTAGCTTGCACCTCGGAAAAAGAATATCGCTAACAGTAGAGGCCCCAATACCGATCCTTGGGGTACGCCGCTGGTTATGGGTTTATTACTAGAGGTGGCTTCCCCTCTTTCAACTGAGTGGGTTCTATCAGTGGGCCAGTTAACTACCCATATGGTAACATATGGGTTGATGCAGAGCTGGGAGAGTATATCTATTATGCCAGAGTGGGGAATAGTGTTGAAGGCTTTGACTAGGTCAAGGTAGGTGGTGTGCACTGTCTTGCCCTCATCCATGGCTTTGGCGACTGTTTTAAAGAAGGTGACCAAGTTTAACAAACATGATCTCCCTTTGACAAAAATCAAACTGTGTGGGATCAAGCGTTTAGAGGTTGCCAATATCCTTCTTTACAAGATCCATGATAATGCTTTCCATGGCCTTGCAGATAAGCCTAGATAGGCTGATGGGCCTATAACTACCTGGGTCGGTGGACGCTCCACCTTTGTGCAGAGGGATGACAGTGGCTGTCTACATTCTGCTGGGATGAAGCTGGTGCACAGGCTTTGGTTGAATATGGTGCCGAGAGCTCTTGTCCAAGGTCATGTATGACACAGCCAAGGATGTTGTCGGGTCCCATGGAGGCTGTATTTTTTGCCTTTGAAAGGGCATTAATAACCTGCTCCCTGGTGATGAGGGGGATGGGGGGCAGGTGCTGGGGATGTCCCGATTTACTGATGGGGGGGGGGGGTGAAGTTTTCAGCGGGTTGGCTATATCTATGGTGTTTGTGTATGTGGTATTCTTGACCACCAATTTACAGCAGATTTGGGAGTTACCTTTGAGATTGCGGGCATATGCGAATAAGGCCTTGTGACTGCCCTTCGTGGATGTGGACAATTTGGACTCGAAGTTAGTCTTAGAGGATTTTACCAGTGACCTTATTTGCTTGTTCAGACAAAGGAGACATTGCTTCAAACTTGGCACCTGCTCCTTCTTGGTCCTGGACAGGATTTTTTCCTTTTATTACAGAGTCTGTTTATTACTGCTGTCCACCAGACAGGTTTACTCTTCCTTGAAGAAGATTATTTGGTCCGGTCAGGTATTGCTGAGTCCATGTAACTATATAGGTGCTCATAGTTTTTTTGGTCTAGGCTTGGACATTAATGCCCAATTCAACTGAAGGGATGGTGGCTGTAAAGCTGCTTATACCTGCCCTCAAGAGGTTGCAGTTAGCTTTGGAAAAGTTATTTTGTTCGACCCTGGCAAGGGGGAGGGGGGGGGGGGTCAGGGGAGATGATGACTTTGAAAGTGACTGCTTTATGGTCGGATCTTACCAAGAAGGATGACACTGTAGGGGTGCTACAGTGGCTACTCATGGTGTTTAGTACCAGGTCCAGGATATTTTCACCTCTTGTGGGGGTGTCGGCCAGCTGAACCAATACATTGGCACTGACGAAGTCAAGAAACCTCTGGGCATTCATGTTTGAGCTAGAATAGGTCTTCCACTCTATGGCTGGGTAGTTAACGTCACCCAGGATCAGGGCAGAGGGTTGAATCCTGAAGGATTCAAGTAAGTCCAGATAGGTGGAGTGGGCCTCCTGAGTCATGGTTGGGGCTCTGTAGCTAGCTATGATTTGAATAGGTGTTTTGTCAATAGTTAACTGCACCTGGAGTGTCTCCTGTGCATCATACTGTTTGAACAGACTGGAGTTGTGTATTTTTGATAAATATTGAAACTCCACCTCCTTTGGCTTTGTAGCCCTCTGTTTGGGGTCTGAAAGTATGGTAGGACAAGTGACCTGGTAAGGTTGGGGTGCTCTCCGCAGCTCTGAACCAGATTTCAGTGACTGTACAAATGTCAGCATCTTCCAGGTTGAGGATGATTGCACAGAGTGCAGTTTCATGCTAAGACATGTTTACAGCCCAAAAATGAAAACTAGTAGAAACACACACACAAAATACAGAAGACTAGTAATGTACAGAAGTGTGCAGGTATGTAAATGGGCATCCACCAGTATGGTAAATGGGGGAAATTATACCAATACTACATGGTAACAGCAGCATGGAAAAAAAACGTGCGTTTTAAATCTACCATTTAAAAATCTGGTGTGATGTAATAAATGTAATCAAAGCCGAATTGAGATTAAAATAACTATTTATTTATTTTATTTATTTATCTTACATTTGTTGACCAGGCTAGTCTAACTGGATATATGTCCATTTTCAGTAGAGGCCAGAGGAGAAAAGCTCTGAGAAACAATTTTATACATACATAGAGTCCATAAAAACAGAGAAACAATCCAAATTACATAAGTATAGCAATAGCTTAGCAAAAAATCAGTTTAAGGTTACACATAGACAGATTGTTATATTACAGTTGTAATTAAATAAATAACAAGAAAAAACATTACTATACATAAGTTTCCTCAGGACCGCAAGGCAGTCAAAAAGCAGTCAGACAACTAAAAATCAGTCAGGATTAGAGCAGGGGCAGAGCCATTGGTTTTTTTAAGGAGTATTTTCAATTGTTTCTTGAAAAGGTTGGTGGAAGTCAGGGATGTTATTTCTCTTGGAAGTTTGTTCCAAGTATTGCCAACAGCATTTGAGAACAAGCAGTCACCGGCTTTGTTGTTGGATTTTATGGTGGCTACTTGTAGCTTTTTTGCGGATCTTAGGGCTGGTAAATTTTTATAGGAATTAAAAGAGGTTACAGAGTATGGGGGTATTTGTAAGATGATGTAAGATCTTGTGGATAAAAGTGAGTTGCTGGAAACTTATTTGGTTGTGAACTTCTAGCCATCCTAGACATTTAAGTTTATGGAAATGGTGGGTACGAAAGGGGGCACCCGTGGCAAATCTGGCTATGTTGTTGTAAGAGGTTGCTAGTTTATTTAGGTTGCTTTTGGATAAGTTAGTATAGACAGGGGAGGCGTATAGAAGGGTTGAAATGAGGTGGGTCTGAGTAATGGAAATCTTAGCTGAGGCTGTGAGAAAGGGCTTGACTTTATAAAGGAATCCAAGTTTTCTATTAACTGATTTAATAGTTGCATTTGTGTGCGTGTTAAAGTTGAGACTGTTGTCAATAGTTACACCCAGGAGTTTGGTGGTGATGTCGGAAGCAATTTCTGAGCCATTATTTGATGTAATTGTGAGATTTATAGGGGAGGATTTCTGTGTAGGAGTAAAAAGTAATAATTTCGTTTTTTTGGGTTACGGAGGAGACATCTTTGATGGAACCAATTTTCTACTTGGGTAAAGACCGATTGTGTACTGGATTGTAGTTCTGCTTGGGAAGATGCGGCACATATCAGAGTTGAATCATCGGCATATTGTACGCAAGTAGCTTGGGGAAGGGAAGTTTTCAGATCATTAATGAAAATAGTAAAAATGAGTGGTCCAAGAATTGATCCTTGTGGAACTCCAAGGGTGACTGGAAGCTGAGAGGACAGTTTATTGTCCCACAGGACTGCTCGTTATCTGTTATCCAGATAGGATTGGAACCATTGTACGAATTTAGAATCAAGAGAAAGTGATTTAAGTATCCCTGTCAATAGTTGGTGGTTAACCATATCAAAGGCCTTTGAGAGGTCTATGAAGAGGGCAGAAGATAGCTGGTTAGTATTCCTATTTTTATTAATACAGTCTGTAAAGGATAAAAGAGCAGTTGTGGTACTATGGTAAGGTCTGAAACCATGTTGGCAGTCCACTAGTAGCTCATTTTGGAGGAGATGATGCAGTAGCTGACTGTGTATACATCTCTCCATAATTTTAGCTAGAGGAGAGAGAAGGGCTATGGGACGGAAGTTGGATAAGTCATTGGAGGTACCACCCTTATGCAAAGGGATAACATGTGAGACTTTCCAGGTGGATGGGACATAGGATTCCGAAATGGAAATATATATATATATATATATATATATATATATATATATATATATATATATATATTTTATTTATACAAATTCTAAACATCATTTTTATTACTATTTACTATATTTTAGTACATAAAATATTCAAAACACATTTTTTTCATGCCATTATTACTATGTAGTAATGCTGCTACCATGTAGTATTGGTATAATTCCCCCATTTCCCATACTGGTGGATGCTCATGCACACTTTTGCACACACCTACACACTTTTATACATTACTAGTTTACTTCATTCACTGTTTTCTGCATTTTTTGTGTGTTTTTCTAGTAGTTTTTATTGTATAGACATGGTTTCGGGGCTGTAAACATGAATTTTTTTTTTTGCAAAGCACCGACTTCTTCTGAGCGGTTAAAAACTTAGTTTTTTTATGCACGCTAATACACTTATGGATATTTACTAGATATTATTAGACGGATGTATTTTTATTTATAGTGTTCTAGTTTGGTTATGTTTATGGGTAGACAGCTATGCATTTTTCTTCATTTTAATTCTTGTCACAGAACTGATGAATGCTTTATTGCATTAGTTAGCTGAAAGAGATTTTAGTCAAGTCTTTTTATGTATACATTATGCTTTTCCTTAATACCTGATCTTGGAATGTGAGCTGCAAATAGATAGGTTTTCCTAATCAGTAGTGGTATGTGTGTGTTTGGGGGGGGGGGGTACTTGCTGTTCTAAAATGCACTTTTACAGCCCTGTTTACATGTTTGCCATGAATAGGCTGGTTTAAAATTAAAATATGTATATTTTCCACACCTACTTCCAAGTATGTGAAATCTGATATGTTTAACATTAACAAAAAGTCAGAAATATTTTAACACCGAGGATTGCTTGTCTGCGACAAAGGCTTGCTGCTTTGGAACACTACCAGGGTTTCCTGATTTTTGGAAATTATTGTGACTGAGCTAATCAGGAAGTTTTAAGACTACAAGTTGCTCTGTTTTTTTTACTTTTTCCTCAATATTGAGGCTGAAACTAGACAGACTCCTGTGCTTGTTCATTTTTTTTCCATTTTTTATATTCTAAGAACAATACAACATGGGAAATGAGATTTTATCGATAGAGATGACTATAGAGGCACAGGAAACAGGTATGAGGGGGCAGCAAGTTAATGGAGAAAATTAGCAAAGGAACCAAGGTATTATGAGCAATCAACCACAGAAGGAAAAACAGAATAGATGAGGCCAAGCAGAAGTCTGACTGCCTTCCTACAAGGGATTGACAGCAAGAGTAAAGGCAAAGAGAAAAGAGAGGGGAGTACTTGGTGAAAGACCAGCACAGGTACAGGTTTTAGTTGAGTCTAGAACAGAAGCTTCTGTTAAAAAGTGACTATTAGTAGACCATATAAAATTACATGAGTTGGGAATCAATTCAAAAAAAGTTAGAACAGATTGAGGAGAGAGAATAGAAAGGCAATATTCATAGGAACTCTGAGAAGACATCTGTATGCCTCCCAACTATTTTCATCGTATAATAATAATTTTTTTCATATATTTTTCATTTTAATTATATTTTTCACTTTTTATTTTCATTCTTACTCATCTGAGCACAATAGTAATAATGGTTTTCTATTCATTATATTTATATTCCACTGGCACTTGTACATAACGGTGCTTGTAACATTGTGTGTAAAGTATTTTGATCTTTTTCCTTCTGCTGTATGCTGTCTTTTTAAATGTTAAAATTGTATTGAGGGGTGTTAACCTTTTTAATGGACTGGTGATGTCAATTTTAAGGTGTATATAAGGAATTTCATTTTATCCATTAAGTGTTCTGATGAAGTTGGATTAAAGACGAAACCTAGGTAAACACGTGTGGTCCTGTGTTGTTCTGGTTGCTTCCTGGAGCTCAAGTGCTGGTTCATTTGTGTTATTAGTTTGGTTGGATCTTTACACCTTAAATCAGACAATCTTCTACAGGTAAACAATTGCAGGAGGTACAATCGGAAAGAAAGGAAGGAAATGAGAACATGTCTTTTGGGAACGCCACGAGTTGACAGATTTTAGAAATTCCTTACAGAGTACTCTACCAGAAATGTTAATATAGCAAATGACTGTAACTAAGGAAATTATTCTTTTTGACATGGGACACGAGATCTAAATTACCAAAACACAGTAAGGCGTTGCTAAACTTAATTCCTTCAAAATCTAAACCAACCATAAGTGCAGCACTGAATATTGTAACTGAGACAAAAGAATCTGTACCATACTACTGCTATCCTCAATGAAACTCTTATTGAAAGTCACATGCTCCCTCAGTATAAAATCACTGGTTATTCTTTATCCACTTAGATCTGACTTCCAAGAACCTGCAGTATTAGAATGAAATTTTTTTGACTTCCACCCTAGGTGAAGAACAGTTTCAGCAAAGTGGCTCCAGCTAATAGGAACTAGCTTCAGCTGACACAGCAACAACTTTGTATCCTTCAGAACTAAACCACTAGCACCCCTGAAAGATGCTTATCTTCTTACTATTGCTGTAAGAATAACGGGTGATATGCTAAAACAGTCATTAAACCTGAAAAATCTCTGCTGTGTTTATCAACTTTATCTTCACTTTACCAAAATAGAACCCGCGGTGGTGGTGCTGCGGTAGCGTTGTTGCCTCACAGTAAGATGCTGTCCGTTTCGATTCTCGGCTAGAGCGTCTTCTGCGTAGTGACATGCGTGAATGGGCGTACCTTCGTTGAAGGTTGTGCATCAGGTCTGGCAAGCCGGTACGTAAAAATTAACTGCCAATCATTAGCGGACCGGAGTTCCGCTGTGGCGACACTTAACCGGGAAAAACCGAAAGACACAAACATCTTCACTTTACCAAAATGTTTTCCATCAAATGACTCCTCCCCAAAGTACTTGGTAAATTACCTAGCTGAAGGATAATGCATCTCTTCATATTGTACCATCCATTTATTCTTCACTACTATTCCATTTATACCACGATGTTTCATTTTACCTTACATTTATTCCATTTGAACACATTACTTGGGTCATATTTTCATTAACATGCTATACTGCATATCCTTAAAGTACTGACTCGGGCCCAGTTCATAGCTGAAAACAGTCAAGTTAGCTTCCAACTTGCTTACTACAAAAAATAAAATAAAAAACTCAGTGTGTAGTTAACACCTGAAAAAGAAAATTCTGAAGACTGGAATGCCCATTCTCATTGGCAAGCTTTCCATAAACAAGTGTCACTTCGCACAATTTTACAAAATCAGCTGGCTACAGACTTTGTTAATTTTTTGACAGAGGACGAGAGATATGCAGTGTCACTTCTGGGCTTTGGATACAGTTCATGCACTTCAGGGCAAATATTTCATTAGCACATTACCTCAAACTACTTGAGTTAAATGTATTCATTTTAAACTTGTAAATTTAAAGTAATTAAAAATGCAAGAAGACAGTCATAGCAGCAATCAACCATTAAAGAAATTTCCAGTTATGAGCAATTTCGGGAAAAAGCATCTAAGAAAATGCAAACAATTCCTGGGGCATGGATCCTCAAAGCTCCATGAAAATCATTTTAAATAGCCAACATTTGCTTAAAACTACTTGTGCACCTATTCCATAATGCCAACGTAGAGTATCTACACTTAGTACAAATACGTGGTTTTAGAAGGGAAACCTCAACCATAAAACAAACTATTTTAATCATATTGTGATATTAGATTTTGCATTAGTAGTACAGAATTTATATTTTAATTTTTTGTACCCCAAAAGAATACTAACATGCTAATGTGCAAGAGGACAACCGTTATGCATCAACCTGTAGCCTCTTGAATTTCAAAGACAAGCAGGGGATTCTGAAGTAGGTTTAGACAGATTCTACAGCAGAATACTAGTGCTGCTTTCCACCTTTAAAATAGCTATTCCTCAGATCTTTCAAATCTTATATAAATTCCCTTGCTCAAGCACCTTAAGCAAAAGAAAGTTTCTTAAAGAAAAAAAATAAAGGTCTCACCCACTTTTAATAAACCGGCTTTATGCTTAAAAAATGTTAAAAAAAGTGCAATACTGTTGAATGAAAAAGTCGGCAGAGTTTCAGAGGAAATGGCTAAAACATAGCTCCTCAAGAAGAATGGAACTCTGTGGAAACCAGCAGAGAAGCTGGAGCAGGAGGAACTATTGGATAGGAGTTAATGATACAAATTACTTGGGTTCTAAGGAGACATTTGACTGCTGTCTGGCAAACAGTGCTGGAACATCTGTTGCCCAGATACAGTGAAGACCTTTTTCTGCCATAACTGGACATGTATCTCATTTTATCTGACTTCTGATTCAGCTGTCTGGTGACAGGGTGGAGAATTACGGATAGGAGTTGTTAATGACCAGCTTCCTGTTGTACCAAACTTATTCATTCTGCCCCTACTGCTCTATTGTCAAATGAACAGTCACTTAACCAGTGCTCCTAGGCACACACTAAAAAGAGTAGATATAGATCAATGGTCTACACTCGTTAAATATAACTAGAGACATTATGGAAATCCTGCTAAACACAACTTTCCCTGCTATTGTATTGCATGCTTTAAATAAGATCCTTCTCCCTGCACAACAAAGTGGACTTTCTAAACATTATTCACATGACACATAGGTGTGTACTAGGCTAATGGCCCTGGAGCCTTTACAAGCCTTGCCCATAGGATTACCCTGGCATCGTGCCTCCTGACCTTAGTTTCAGGTGCCTCTGTCGAGTAGAGCCACTGCAGTGATCCCTGGGGTGAAGTTTCCATTTCCCATCCACTCATCAAGATTACTCTTGAAGAAGGCCAGTGAGGTGCTCTGTTTGACATGTATAGGAAGTCTACTCCATAGCATGGGCAGTCTCTGATTATGAACCTGGCCCTCCAGCTCGTTCTGTTGACTGTGGTAATGAGGTTGAGGTCTCTGGAGAGTGTGGTGTGGAGGGATTTGGATTTCTTTATATGTAGCATTTCTAACAGAACTGGGTCAGACATGGCTTTGTAAATCAGAGATCGCCTCTAAGTAGGTGATATGAGAGAGAAAATAGTTGGGAGTTTTTGAGCCTGCCCATATAGGACAAGTGTTTAAAGCCTAGGATTCTCTTTGTGAGGTACTTTTGCACCCTCTCCAGTTGTTGCAAGTGTCTAGTGAGGTACATGCCAAATGGGGCACTGTACTCTACGATTGGCCTAATGAGGGAAGAGTAGAGGGAGACGATGACCTCTTTCTTCCTGGATGCAAAATCCTTAGTAATGAGATGTGCCATACAGAAGGACTTTCTGACAACAGTGGCAGGGTGGTGGTCAAAAGAGAAGCTGCCGTCAGCCTGTGTTCCCAGATCTCTTACAAGGCCTGTGTTCAGTGGACACCATCGATTTGGTAGTTCATGGGAACTGGGTTTTTCCCAAAGGGGATGATGACACATGTTTTGGCACTAAACTTAAGACCATGGTTCTGACACCAGTCATTGGTTTCAGGTGAGGCCATTCTGTAGAATATCAACATCACTTGGGGAGTTAATAGCTCACAACTTGCAAGCATCTGCAAACTTTGTCAGCCAGAGTCCCTTCCTGTTGGCCTGGACTTCTGAGAAGTAGAAACCAAACAGGAGAGGACCCATGACCGATCCCTGTGGGACTCCACTCATGACTGGTTGGCAGTCTGAATTGGAGTCAGCTACTTTGACACTGCGGGTTCCATCTGTGAGCCAGTTTGCAACCCACCTAGTGATATTGGGGTTGATGCCTAGCTTAGTGAGTTTTTACTATGATTCCAGAGTGGGGAATGGTATCAAAGGCCTTGGCCAGATCAAGGTAGGCTGTATGAACCACCTTGCCTTCATCCAAAGCTCTGGTGACCGACTCAAAGAAGTCAACCAAGTTGAGAAGGCATGATCTACCCTTCACAAAACCAAACTCTGTGGGATCCAGAGTTTGGAGATTACCTATATCCTGGCCCATGATTATGCGTTCCATAGCTTGGCATATCAGACTTGTCAGGCTAATGTAGTGACACAGTTCCCAGGGTCTGTAGTCACTCCTCCTTTGGGGAGAGGGATGACTACAGCAGTGCGCCATTCAGTAGGGACAAAGCCTGAGGTGAGGCTGTGATTGAACAGAGCACAGATGAGGTGCCAGTTCACTCTGTAGTTCATGTAGAACACAGCCAGGGATATCATCAGGTCCCATAGAAAGTGTATTCTTGGCCTTGGACAGTGCTGTTTTAACCTGTTCAGCAGTAATACTGGGTGCCTGACAATCTACTGGTATTGTGATTGGTCCTTTGGGGGGGGGGGTAAAGCTGGCACTGAATCTGTCAGCCAGTATATTGGGAATATCTGTTGGCTCAGTATAGGAGGTACCATTGTGCAGTAGCTCAGAGCAAATCTGGGTATTGCCGTGGAGGTTTACATAACTATAGAAGGCCTTATGGTTGTCTTTACTATCTGCTGCAATTCTGTTTTCATAGCTAGCTTTAGAGGATTTGATGAGGGATCACAACTTTTTGTTGAGGCTGATAAGCGAGTTTTTCCAGTATTGGGACTTTACCTTACTCCGCATCAGTTTCTTCCTTCTGTTGTAGAGTTTATGGCAGGGGACCACCAGATTGGCTTCCTTTTTTTGGAGGAGAGCATCTTGGTTCTATTGGGTATGGCAAGATCCATGCATTTGTGTACGTGTTTGTACAGTGCATTGGTGTATGATTTGGCAGTCATGCAACTATTCTCCATTTGCATGGGTGCCGTGAAGTTAGCCACCTCTGTTCTTAGGAGCCCAAAGTTAGCTTTGGAGAAGTCTTTCATGGTGGTTACCTATGTGTGTGGGGGGGGGGGTGTGGATTTCCAAGGAGATTAGCTTGTGGTCGGATCTAAACAGGGAGGAGTTGACTATTGGTGTAGAGCAACGGTCGCCCATGTTAATAATGACCAGGTCAAGGATGTTGCTACCTCTAGTGGGGGTAAGAACGAGCTGGTCCAGGGCACTGGAATTAATGAATTCCAGGAAACGTTTGGCAATTGTATTGGGACACAAGCAGTTTTCCCAGTTAATGGAGGGATAGCTGATATCGTCCAGTAAGAGACAGTGTTAGGTTGGACACTAATATTCTCCAGGGTGTTTAGAAACGTGCAGTGAGTGTTTTGGGACATGGTTGGGGACCTATAACAGACCATCAGAACTGACCTGAAATCACGGTCTTAACCAGTGTTAGCTGCACCTGAAGTATCTCTGATGCGTTATGTTGGGCTACCAGTCTGGAGGTGTGTGCATCCTTTATGTATATGGAAACACCAGTGCCTTTGGAGCTTCGGTCCAAGTTCTGGGACCGAAAGGTGTGGAATGAGTTACAACCTGGTAGTGCAGGGGTGCTTTCTGCTGCCTTGAACCAGGTCTCTGTTACAGCACAAATGTCGATGTTCTCCATTTTAAGGAGTGCTTCGAGCGAGTGCATTTTGAGATTTAGACTTCTAGCATTGAGCAACATGACCCTCAGATTGCAACTGTTTGTAGCTGTTACAGTGGTAATTTGATCTTTGGAACACCGCCTAAAAAGGCACTAGAGGGGTGGAAACAGCTTTGGCCAGTATCCGGAAGCCCATGGGTGACAGATGCAAGCCATCTCTGGCAAAGCATCGAGGTCCGTCAATGTCATCCCAGGCAGACAGATACTGGATGCCCTTAGAATGACACCAGAAACTTAGCCAATTGTTGAAATCAATCATTTTCTGCTTGCACTGTGGTATCATTCTGGGTGATGGTAGGATGCTGCTCAGGGATAGGGTTATACCCGCCTGGGCTACATAAATAGAGACCTCCTCCATGTCTCTTCATGTAGTCCAGGGAGGTACATCTCAGGTCATTCTCACCCACATGTACAATGAGAGAGTCATATTTGTACCTGTTGTTGAGGGAGTACGTGCATTATGTGGCAGATCCTGGCACCTAACAGGCAGCTGACTGTTACTTTCTCCTTATTCAACCTAGTGAGTGGGATATCAGTGTGCCTCACTATACAGTCACTTATGACTAGTGCGCTGGGCATGCTGTTTTGCTTTAGGGGCTTTGGTTGAGAGGCACACCGTTCAGGAGAGTTGTGCATCTCATGATTAGTGTTGTGTTGTGGTGGTAGATTGTGCTTCTGTCTTGAAGGTCTCTGCTGTTTAGGTAGATTTTTATATGCAAAGCTGGGTGACTGCTTTGTGTTTTTACGTGAAGGCAGTGCTGGTATGTGTTCTGGAGGGCTATGTGTTCCATGTGGTGTGGTGCAAGTGTTGACCTTCTCCTCTTGACCAGCTATTCTAGTCTTGGCTGGAGAGTGTGTGGCTTCCAATTTGGATATACAAGTGCATCTCTCACAAGTCTGAGTGTTGGGAGGTAAGAGGAGAGGGTTGTCTGTGTACATGAGGCAGTTGCTACATTGCCTCAGGATGCCCAAATTCACCAGGTTAATAGGAGAAAGCACAGGGAACTGACCTTTAGACATGCCTGGAGGAGTGGGCATTAATAATAAATACTGGAGCTCTTTTCTTTTAGAACCTTTAGTGCTGGTAGCACTTGTGTGCTACAACAATTGCTAAAAGAAGTTTGGTACGGTAAAGTGCTAGACTAATAAGCTAGTAAATGTGCAGGAGAGGACAGAACTAGCAGATCTAAGGGAAAAATTGAAGAGGAGACTGGCAACTCTCAGAAGCTTACAAACAGTCCTGCATACAACAAATCTGTATCTGAACTAGACTAGTTATAGGAAAGGTGGGAAAAGAGCGCAAATGCGGGCTTTTAAACCAGAAAGTTGAAAGAGATGGAAAAAGTACTCTAATGGCCAATAAACTACAACTTCCGGGCCAGAAATCACTTCTCTTGTGGTAGCTAATTAGTGCTTACCACTCCCACTGATAAGCTAGAAGGCTTCCCTCCAACACAGAATGGCTTGGGGGTCTCAGAAGCTTCTCATCCAGGGGGAAAAAAAAAAAAAGGTCACTGTTCCCCTCTACCCATCACTCATTAGACCCATTATAGAGTACAACACCCCTTTTGGTATGTACCTCACAAGACATCTACAACAACTGGAAAGGCCACAGAAATACCTCACAAAGGAGGATTACCAGCCTCAAACAGATGCCCTACGCAGACCATCTCAAAAACTCAAGATTTACTCTGTCGCATATCGCCTACTCAGAGGCGATCTCTGCCTAACAAAAATATATGTCAAACCCAGAACTGTTGGACATGATCCACGTAAAGAAATCCCAATCCCTCCAAGCTACACGCTCTAGGGACCTAAACCTTGTCACCACAATAAACAGAACATGCTGGAGGGATAGATTCCTGTCCCAAAGACTTCCCATACTCTGGAACAAACTACCTATCTATATCAAACAAAGCTCCTCATTAGCACTGAAGAAAAAAACATGATGATTGGATGGGAGACAGGAAATTCACCCCGGGGATCACTTCTGTGGCTCTGCTTGACA